>NW_017537201.1:190679-385619 GCF_001853355.1 Bactrocera latifrons | reverse complement strand
AAAATAAGTTCAAAAATCTATTTTTTTTTTAAATAATTTGATTGTTTTAAATTGTAATAAATATCATGAAAATTACAAAATTTGTGTTTGTAGAACAGGTTTTTTGTTTGAAAATAAAATAAAGGAAATTTTAAAATAAATTGGAATTTCGATAAAAAGACGTTATTTTCGATAACAACATTTTAAAAGCGTTGACAGAGACAAAGTAATTAATTATAAAATTTATTATTATATAAAAGGCATTACATTAAAACTTTTTTACAAAAATTGAGTTCGAATTTGTATTTCGAATTTTTAACTTTTTCAAAAATAGTAATTTTTTCATTAGCACAAAAATAATATATAACATAGAAAAAAAGATGGAATATGACTATAAAAAACGTTATTTTCGATAATAAAAATTAAAAGACGCAGACAGAGACAAAATAATTAATTAGAAAAATTATTGTTATATTAGTATGGTTGGAAAATATTAAAAACAAAGTTCGATTTTCAATTTTTTTTCGAAACGTTTTTAAATTAGTTCGAATTTCAATTTTCTTTTTTTCTAAAAGTTTTAAAATTTTTACTTTTCGAAAAAAAATTGAAATTCGAACTTTTACGAATTTAATTAGAAAAAATTAATGAAAGCAATAAGAAGCACAAATATATGATATAAATATAATACTGAAAGCACGTTGAAATATTATAATAAAATAAAAAAATTTAATATAATTATTTATGGCATTAAATTCGTATATACACATATAAAAACAGCTTTACAATAAAATATAAGATTTTATTTTGATAACGAATAGCATTCTCTCTTTCCCTCTCTCTCTCTCTCTGTCTTTTACAGATGGCTAAACATTGAATCACATTTAGGTGTGTACATACATATGTATATATGTATGATACATATATATGTATGCAAAAACCGTTATTTTTTTAAACACGCAAATAATAAGTAAAAAATAAATAAAATATTTATGTCAATTTGAAACAAGCAAAGTGACAGAGATATGTGTGATAAACACATATGTATACAGGTATGTATATATGTATGTATGTATGTACAATAATGCATATAAGGATACACTACATATGAGAATGAGACAATAAAAAGTTTTTCAAGCATATTTTATACAAACAAGAACAATACAAAGTGGCACCCGCACACACACGCACGAACAAAAAGTGAAAAGCGAAAGTAGAAGAAGCGACAATTTGAAACTTGTATAAACACCAGAAAACAAAAAATAAAGCAACCATAACAAGAATGAACAATCAAAAGTGTAACAATTGGAAACCAACCTACAAAGTCTAGAACACGACATTGAATTAATGTGTTTTCAAACAAAACAAAAGACACGCTGCTTACTTTTCGGCGCCTCCTCAGGACGCAACTGTTTTAAATGAGGACATGTCTTTAATGGAACAACGGCGAACATTTCGTTGTTTTGCAAAGCCTGACGATGCATTTGATTTTCGCAATTTTTTTCATTTCGCATTTTTTATATATATATATATATTTTTTTTTTCAAATAGTTAATGTTTATTTTTGTTTGTGTGCAGTCATGAAAAGTAAGAACAAAAACATAGAGGTTAGTTTATGGTCTTGCACACATAATGCCGTAAATGTTAAATTACCTCTAGGTTTTCGGTGAGAAATTCGGTTAGGGTTTTAACTTTTACCTTCGGCTTACTGCCGCTCGGTTCCAACGCCACCGCCGTGTCAGCGACATTTTCACAGCCAACGACGCCTTTCGCCTCATCCGTTGTGATATCTAAATTTTTCAAAGTAGCAGAAAGAAAATCCTCATTGTTATTTTCGCCAGCGAATTGTGGCAGCCGCTTGTTGAAGACCAAACTCTTCCAATAGCGTTGCTGCACATTTAAACAATTCTGTATCGTCTCAATGCAACTTGTGTATGCAGCGCTCAGCCCACGTGCCGCATTGCCGTTAACTTGTATAGCTGGTATTGGATCGCCCAGCAGTGATTTTGTGCACATGGTCATCGCATAGGAAATGGAGTGCACATTGTAGCCACCTTCCAGACACAAAATCAGGCGCCCACCTGCCAGTGCTGAGAGCCAATGTGTGAAGAGACCATAAGCTTCCGGTGTTACTTTACAGCCGCCAAGTGGATCGCCAATGGCGGCATCAAAGCCCGCTGAGACGAGCACTAATTCCGGATCGAATTCGTAAGCTATAGGCATAAGGAGCTGTTGGAAGGCCATCACATACTCCATATCGCCCATGCCTTTCTGTGTGGTTAATTAAAGTTAATTTTTCAAGAAATTTTAAATATTATTATTTGCGTGGTAATTTACTACAATGTCTGGCTCACCTTATTCCACGGTATGTTAACATTGAAACCCATTCCAGCACCTTTGCCCACCACATCGTGATCGGCATCTTTGCTCTTCGGAAAGAAAGTGCCGTTATCATAGCGATGTATGCTTATGTAGAGCACATTCGGATTCGATTCGAAGATATGCTGTGTGCCGTTGCCATGATGCACATCCCAGTCAATAATTAAAACGCTAAAATTGAAATTTCAATAAACAAAAGTTGCCAAATAAACATATCACGAAAATTACCGCTTAAGTCCGTGATCGCGTATGGCATACTGCGCGGCGATGGCCACATTATTGAATATACAAAAACCATGTGGTATATCGGGCTCTGCATGGTGGCCGGGTGGACGCACAATGCAAACGCCGCTGCGCGCCTCGCCAGTCAGCACTTTGTCGACCACTTGCAGCACAGATCCGGCGGCCAGCGTGGCGCAATCGAATGTCTTCGGATGAAAATAGACCGAATTATATTTCTCACCCATGCCCTGCAACTCATCTTTATCGCTAATGCGTCGTATGAAGTTGACGTGCGCGCGTGTGTGCGCCAAACAGATCTCGTCCGTGGTGGCGATGCGTATCGGCAGCTGCTTCATGCGTTCGGTGAGCTTGTAGTCGACATGCATTTCGTAAATGCGTCTTATGCGCTCCGGCTGCTCGGGATGACCCTCTTCAAAGGTGTTGCTGTGCTGCAGCATAAGCTCATCGTATACATAGCAAACGCGCACTTTTGGTGCCAACAATTTGGTTTCTAAGCAAAGATATATAAAATAAATATTTCACACTGAATAAATGTACAGTAATTACCCTGCTTAAGAAATTGCAAGCGCTTCATATTCTGCGCCACCACTTCGGGTAACGTGACCGGTGCCGTGTCTCTGGTGGGGAAGCGTTCGGGCAGTGGTTGGCCGCCAATGAACAGGCGACTGACTTTGTGCAGTTTCGGTTGTGGATTCACGTTATTCAGCTCCTCCATCGTATACATCGGCTGGACTTGTAGGCAGCGCCAGTATTGGCGATGTGCATAAATGCAATTGAATATTGTATCTTGTAGTACATCACTGGGTGGGTCGATTTTCTCCACCAGCGTGGGGCAAATGCCGCCCAACAGCGTGCGCAATGTGAGTGCTGCGCCCTCGGAGAGCGAGTCAAGGCAGTAGCCGCCTTCCAGTACGACGGCAATGCGTGATTGTGCCAATTTCATGAGTGAACTTAGTAAGTGTGGATAGAAGGCGGGTGTGACCTCCATTTCACCCTCCGGACAACCTAAAGCTGCATCATAACCGGCCGATATGATAATCAATTCTGGTTGGTACTCTACGGCCACGGGTACAACTAACTGTTGGAATATGGCCAGATAATCGCCATTTCCCATTTTGGTTTTATTTAACGGTACATTGAAATTATAACCCAAGCCATTGCCACAGCCGATGGCATCAAAATCGGATTCCTGTAAATTTGGCCAAAATGTGCCGTGCTCATAACGGTGTATGGAGAAGTAAAGCACCCTATAATATCAATAAATGGAATATCATACGCCAAAATTTTAGAAATGCAAAAATTTTAGGCACTCACCTTGGATCATTGTAGAAGAAACGTTGTGTGCCTTGTCCGTGGTGTATGTCCCAATCGACGATCATTAATTTGCTTAACTTCAAAATATCCAAAGCGTATTGTGCTGCAATGGCCACGTTGTTGAAGAAACAGTAACTGAGGAATACACACATACACATACATTCACAAGCGTTCCATACAAACGAAATTACAGATACAAAAGTGTAAGACAATTTCAAAGTACCCATTGAATTCCGCCTTCATCGCATGATGACCCGGTGGCCGTATGATCGCCATACCATTCTGTACATTCCCGGTAGTTATGTTCTCAATTAAGTCAATTGTCGACCCGGTGGCCAGTAACGACAATTCAAATGTGGACTACAGCACAATTGAGGAAAAATTTATTTATGCAATGCAGAAAAACAATTAGCGTGCAATGATACCAACCGGATGTAGGTAAATTGAATCGAATTTTGAGCTTAGATCTTCCATTCCCTCTTCATCTTGCACACCAGATGTTTGTTGTAGCAGCTCATAATGCTCGGCGCTGTGCAGCAAGAGCACTTCATCCTTTGTCGCACGACGTGATGGTATACGTTGACATTGTTCAATGAGTTGCAATTCTTTACATCTGGATTTTGTGGCATTAAAAATAGAAAAATAGAATAATTTATAATTTGTCTTAAAACAAGAAAAAATATTTAACTTCGACTACACTGAAGATATAATACCTCTCACAGGCGTATTTTTTTTTAGCATAATAGGGTATAAAAAGATATTAAACTGTTTTTTTTTTTTGTTTTTTTGTTCAGCTCGTATGGCAGCTATATGCTATAGTGGTCCGATCTGAACAATTTCTTTGCAGATTGCAGCTTTATCTTAAATAATAATCTATGCCAAATTTCGTGAAACAACGTGAAAAAAAGTTTTCTATACTAGAATTTGATTTTTATCGATCAATTTTAATGGCGCGATAGTCCGATACCGGCGATTCCGATAAATAAGCAGCAGCAAAGTTTCAGAACGAAATCTCAAAAACTGAGGGTCTAGTTCGCATAGATATACAGGCAGACATATGAATAAGGAGCGGACGGTCAACCTAGAGGTTATAGTAACGTTATGTTAGTTATTATGATTTATTGTTACTGTATAGTAAGTTTATTGCTCTCTTTACAGGTCATAGTCACGTTATGTTAGTTGTAATGATTTGTTTTATTATTGTATTGCTTACTTTGTATTCTAACAATCTACCTTGTTAGCTAACTTGGTTTCAATTTGAAATATAAACTTATCTGCGCAATTAAAAGCGATTGCATTCAAAAAACAATATGAAGATAAGATTTAAGACGAGATTACACGCACCCTCATGCATAGTAAATGCATATAATACGGCGGTACAGTTACAAATGCTTTTATGCAATTTTATTTAATAATTATAAGCGTAAACAAACAATATATAATATGAGTATTTGCAAATATACTCACCTCTCCAGCACACGAGTAAAACGTTCCGGTCTCTCTGGATGATTTTCGTCCCAGAGGCACCGATGTTGCGACATCGATTCATCATAAACAATACCAGTAGGCTTATGTATTATTGTTTTTGCGTTGACCGCCTGGAAATAAAAACAAAAATAAATTCCCATAAATGACATGCCACGGTCAGCTCCTGTGTTGTTAAAGCTAATCGAAGCTTACATTTTGGAAGATATCCTTTACAACTTGATCTTGTTGAGTTTGTTCCTGCATTTTGAGTAATTTCGCCTTGCGTTTAGCTTCTAGTAGCGCTGCGCTCGGCTTGCTAGCTGCTACTGCTGATTTGACCATTGCGCGAGTTTGTATTTTAGCTTTTTGCGCACCACGACGTGTAACAATTGGTGAGCTCTACAGTTGGTTGTACGTATGTATGTGTATAAGAGAGATGAGTAAAGCGTAAAAAAGCTCACTAATTAGTATAACTAATATGTATGTATGTATTTAGATTTTTTATAAAATATGTAAATTAGCACCGTTATCACATAATTAGGACAAAGTGGATATTATCGAATTTTTTTTTTTTTAATTTATAGAATTTTTAAGAAAAGCGTGTGGTCTTGAGGCGGTGATCTAACAGACTGCGCCCTGCAAGCAAAAATCGATGCAATATTAATGAAACTGATTTCCGGTTTCTTAAGTACGCCAAATAAGCGCAAGTGTTGATGATGTGGGTGTCAACAATATTGATACCTCATATGTATTTACGTTTGTTGTGACATAGTTTTATACCCAATAGTCAAAATTTATAATTTGTTGCAGCTGTTGAAGTCACAACAATTAAATTTGTAATATTGTTGATAAGCATGAAAATGTTATTAATTAGGCATAATCTTTAGATAACAAATCCACTTATATTATTGGTTAATCGCATCATCTTTGAGATGCCGAACACTTTCATATTTATTAACAGGTTTAGAAAATTTTCATGAAAACAAAAGATTTAAATTCTGGAAATACTGATAATTAGAAACAATGGTGAAGAGAATATCCCAATATTTCATCATGTATTCCTCGATCTTGTAAACTACCTTAAGTAATTTGTTTACAAACTTATATAGACAATCTTAAGAAGGTATGTAGTAACTGTGATATGCAAGAGTGATCTTGCTTCAGATTTGCGTACAAATATATATAGTCATTGTTACAGTTTATGACCATCGAATACAATAGCTAAAGGTAAGGAAACCGGTTCGTAATAAAGAATAAAAACACGTACAGTGGTTCAATGCACCAGCAAATTATGGCAGTAATCTAGGAATCCCGTCCCACCAATATTTTTTTACCGGCGTGAGAAGAAAACGAACTCTATAACAGGCGCTGCCCTTTTTACTATTACCCAAATTTATAACCATTTATGGTATTTCTACGATACGTCAGCCTATTGTTATATGTAGGGCTAAATTATTTTTAGGTATCTTTAGGCTTTACAATTTTGGCAAAAATAAAATGAAAGGCCTCATATTTCAGGACATACTTACCATTTTCACTTAATAAAAAAATAACAAATCTTAAGATTCTTTTGTCGCTTTGTTATATCAACATCAAATCCGTTGGCTTTTGGAGTATACAAAACGTTCGTTGGACAAGATGTAAAGAAATTCTAACAATACATTTTTTATCCTCCTGTATTTATTAGAAAGAACACAATTCTAGTTTCATATAACGAACGCGTCAAGTATAAACAAGAAGTATTGCGTAGCCTCTTATTATTTCAAATAAACCAATATTTTACATGCACTATCGAATTTTCCTTAATTAAATGTATGCGAAATGTTTTTCTTCAGTTTCTTTAGAGCAACGCGCCTAATCACAAAAATTCCGACACACAGACGCAAAAATGGACACACGTTTTATTACTGCTTCTTCTTCTCATTCACCCTAGTCTTGTTTGTTTACATCAATCAACAATCAACACTGCTTCTGTCAGCTGTAGTTTTGCAATAGTTTCAATTTTGGATTTTAAATGTTTTAAATTTAATATATATTTCACGATGTTTGTGATAACTTTTTTTTTAAATTTTATAAGTTAATGTCAGTCCGTAAAATCTTGGAAGATATTTGGAAATCAAAGTGTAGTTAGCAAATTGTGTTTGACAATCAATGTGACAAATATACTAAAATAATTGCCAGATTAAATTTCTACCGAATAACAAAAGATAATTGAGGGATTATAATATATGTACATGACAGAAGTCGATGGTTTCTTGTGGAAAAGTCTGTATATCTCACTGTTACAAATGGCAGCAAAATCAGAAGAAAATAATACGAAACATGCCATTATTCAAATTACATGTAAGACCAGGGAGTTCCGGAAGCAATTTAAATTGACAGGATATGCAACAGTTCATGCTAAAATATTGTATTTACCGCTATTTAATTTTGTACACGGAAATAGCGCCAATAACAAGACCTGGTAACTCTATATCAGACATTTTGCAATGTCTCTCTTCTCATTTTTTCAACGTAATAAGTAAAACAATCTGCCAAAAAGTCGGTTTGTTGTAGTTCCCGTACGTATTTTCCCTTAATTTAAAGGGATGTGGTAAAAATTATAGAACTTTTTATTAAAGTAAACAGCTGTAGAAGGCTGCACTTGATACGACGTGTGAGTGATTACGTAGCTTAGTGGACAAAGATGCGGAACCGATTACAAACTGAGTCCACCAGACATGTCCTGGCTGTTTTAACGCTATGTGTGCTGTGGTATGTGATTTCCTCAAGCAACAACGTCATCGGAAAAATGGTGTTAAACGAGTTCCCATTTCCTATGACGGTGACAATGGTGCAACTGTGTAGTATAGCTTTGTATAGTGGACCTTTCTTCAATCTGTGGCGCATACGAAAGTATCAAAATATTTCTAGAGGATATTATTGGCGTTTGATTATTCCACTAGCATTGGGAAAGTTTCTTGCATCGGTCACATCACATATTTCTCTATGGAAAGTGCCAGTTTCCTATGCTCACACAGGTAAGTAAATAAATGGAAATATTTGCACGCAGCTAATAATAATTGTTGCAAGATATCATTTATTGACACGTTTACCTATTATCTTTGACGTGGTAAGCGTGTACAAAAAAGTAATTGTTTTTTATCTCGTTGTTTATTAAAAATATGTGTAGTTCGCATGTTAAGTGATTTTAAATGATAAACTTTAAATGTGAAGTAATTACTTAAAGAAAATTTGATTTTGTAGATGTGTCTGGCAAGTATTTTATATATAATATATATATATATTTTTTTTTACTAAAACTCAAACTTGGCGCCTGATTATACTCTGCATCCGAAAACTAAAATTGTTATAATTTAAGTACGGATTTCTTTCCAAAAAGTTTTTATTTCTAAAAAAAAAATCATAACAGTTGTTCAACTTGTCTAAATTTTATATTACTTACATAATTAAATTTATTAAAAAGCGCCGCATGTTATTGTATTAAAACATATATTTTATAGTCAAAGCGACAATGCCGCTGTTTACTGTAATCTTGACACGTTTGCTGTTTCGTGAAAAGCAACCTACTCTCGTTTACCTCAGCTTGGTGCCAATTATAACAGGTGTTGCAATAGCTACCTTAACCGAGATTTCATTCGACATGGTTGGCTTAATAAGTGCGCTCATATCGACGATGGGTTTTTCATTGCAGAACATCTTCTCTAAAAAGGTATTTATTTAAAAAAATTTTTTTTTTAAGTCGATATATACTCACATATTTTACAGGTGCTTAAGGATACCGGAATGCATCATCTGCGTCTTCTACAGTTGTTGGGCAAATTGGCTTTGATTATGTTCTTACCAATTTGGATATTTGTGGACAGTTTTAAAGTCATACAACATCCTGCTATTGTGAGTAATTTAAAACATAAAGTTTTTTAACAAAATTTACAATAAAATATGTGATTTTTTAATTTTAGACCAGTTTCGATTATCGCGTGATTGCTTTGCTATTCACTGATGGTGTTTTGAATTGGTTACAAAATGTTATAGCTTTTAATGTGCTTTCACTAGTTTCGCCATTGACTTATGCAGTTGCGAGCGCGTCAAAGCGTATTTTTGTGATAGCTGTATCGCTATTCATTCTAGGGAATCCCGTAACGTGGTTAAACTGCGTGGGCATGACTTTGGCAATATGCGGCGTATTATGTTATAATCGGGTAATTGCCGCATTAACATGTTTATTTGCCTTTTAGCATACTTAATTTTACATCAAATTTTATTTGCAGGCCAAACAAATAACACGGAAGTCTGAGACGGTATTACCTCTAACCCAAAATCATCGTATTAAATACGAACCACTCAACAGAAATTTTGACCCTTATTATCAGGGTGCAACGACAAGTAACCCAAATGGTTTCGCTAACAAACGTGGTGAAAAACCGTTCACAAATACTAATACAATACCAACAAATAGTTTACTAACGAATGGGAATATATTTCCAAATGGCAGTACGGCGACACGTTTACTTTTTGTTTAATTTATGAAAATATATATTTGTTTAGTAGCTATAAGTGATAATACCGTTAAGCGAAGCGTAGTTAGATAGACAATATTTTTTTGTTGACTCATATTATAAAAGAGAAGAATACAGACCAAATTGTTCAGCTGTGTAAATATAGTATTTTTTTACAACTTACTCCAGGAAAATAAAGTCGCGACACAGAAGTAAAGACATGGTATGCGTATGTAATAGTAATGCAATAATAACTAATTATATGTATATAAATAATAACTTTTCCCAGCGAGATTTGTAGCATGTAAATAAATAAAATACATACATATGTATGTCTGTAAGTCTGTATGTCTGTAAAACAGGGTTAATTTGTATGAATTTATACTAACATTAGTTTTCGTTAGCAAATTGTATGTGAAAACTACATCAAGCAATAAAACTAAGTGACGCGGTAATGAAGTAAAAAAAAGGATACGTTATCATGACTTTTATTTATTCAATTTTTTATTTATTTTCATTTTCTCAAATACACTATTACAAGATTAATAATTTTAGTCTATTTCTTTGGTACGTGTTTTGATTTGTAAGTGCTGAAAAAAAGTGAGGTTATATACGAAATTTTCGAAAAAGTTCGTTATTAAAAATATATTTAATTAAATATAATTTGCAAAAAAGCCTAATATAAAACTAAACAATATTTTGAATTTTTAGTATTAACATTTCAGGGTAAAATTTAATATTGAAGTTAAAAATATGCTTCGTTAGATATTTTTTATTATTTTTTTTATGTTAATTAATGGTCAAAAAATTTAAATTTTTTCTTTTATACTCCATATACTTTTACTTTATCTCGTTCTACAAATTTTTGATTATCTAAATTTTGTTCAATTGTATCCACTCTGCCTTAGCCACTGCCTGAAAGCCGATTTTTTCCAACAGCGCTTTAGATTTGAAATTTTCACTTACAATCCAAGCTGATAAATCCACTTTCTCCACAGTCGTCACTTGTTTGCATAAATATGCTGCCAAGAAAACCCCAAAGCCCTTCCTTTGTTCCATTGGCAGAACTTGTAGTATGCTGAATAATAAATAATAATTATTATTAATAAATATATAAAGATATGAAAGCAAGCTTACCCCAAACCAGAGAAATCATTTTGAAAAGCCCATGCCACCAATTCACCGTCACTATCTCTATAAATACCCGCTGTCTGATTTAAGGCGATTAGACCGCTCACATACGCCAATGAGCCTTCCTTCTTATTGGGCCACACCTCATGCACGAGCGACGCATTATTGGCGTTCAGATTTTTAACAGTGTAACCGTCTTTTAAGCTTATGATAGAGATAATTTTATAAAAATATTTTGTATAAAATGCATTTTACTCACCTCTCCAAAGCAGGAATGGCGGCCTTTTCATGCTCCAATATTAAAAATATACATAATCGTGCGCGTTGCACACTTGCGCCGTTAGCTAAGGCAATCTTTTTCACCTCGTCACAGAATTCAAGATCAACATTTGTTAATAACGGCCCCTCGCGCCATTTGATCAATTTAGTTTCACGCAAACATTTCAATATTTCCGTCTGACTTGGCTCCCACGAATGAAATGAGACACTTTGCATCTGCGAGTTTGCTATAAATTTACTAAAAATATTTGAAAACATATGCTCATACTTACAATATCATAGTGCAGACTGACATAGGTGCCATATTTCTTAAAATCACCATTTCGGTAGGTATAAAAGTATTTCCGGAAAGATAGCCATTCGTCGGCCTCGCCAATTTTGACCTTACAATTCAAATTCTTCAGCTGCTCATTCCATTTATTCTGATTGTACATCAACAGGTAATGGAAGTTTTGCTCGCCATATTTAACACGATATAATTGTAGTAACTCTTTGAATTCGTCCGCGGAAAGTGGGCGTAAGATATCGTCGTTGTGGCTGTCCATGCTGGCGATAGTGTGTAGTAATTTTCCTCAATTGCGCTATTATCTTTATAACTTTTCATCTTGATATTGGTAGGCTTCTTACTAGCACTTGATTGCGAATTAATTTAGAACAGAGTTGCCAAAGCACAAACACGCATTGCTTTCTTTTTACGCGTTCATCGAACTGTAATAAACTCCGGAATCGAATTAAATGAATGCAAAACATTCAAAACCAACAACATAAACACAAACATATTAAGACAAATTGTGTTTATATGTAAATACGAATATAAATATTTGTTTTTGATTGCCTCTGCGCGGGCTTACACATACATATGTATTTGTGCATATCAAACCTGTTGTTGGCGGATATGTCAATTTGTAAATAGAACTGTAGTCTACGAGTACAAATTATTCGACCTACACCTAATTTACAACTACATACATATGTTTGTGTATCAGTTAAGAATTACTTCAAATTCACTGAACTTATACGGCAGTACACAGCTCACATTATAAACACTGATATGCGAAATTTTGAAAGTATTTCATATAGATTTCTTCAAAACGGCAATTCTAAGCACAAGTTTACTCCTTAGTTAAGTGGAGCCTAAAAGGGATCTTACTAGGACAGCTTAGAACGTCGATTCGTTGTAACGGGTTTTCCAATAAGAGCGCTACAATCAATGGAATCTTTATTCCTGTGAAAGTATATTCGATGCCATTATGTATGGAACTCGATTTCATTTGCATGGCTACCACGGGTACGCTTGCAGAAGCCCAAACGCTGAAGCCAATTTTCGACGGTTTTCCAGCAAAAATCGGCTGCTACTGCTGCAATTTCACGTTCGATACTCCTACGAAGTTCATCAATCGTCGCTGGCTTATTGGCATAGACCATAGAATCGCTGAAAATGGTTTTTCGATGAAAACGGCACAGCGATGCTCAACGCTTGGGAACGACTGATTTGGATCTTCCTCAATTGATGCGTTAGCGGCAACCAAATTCTCAACACTTTTCCCAAGACTCTCAATTGTCGATCTGACGATTCTAAGTTGAGGCTACTGACTCCGAATTTCGGGAGTAAACTTTAATAATTTCGACTCGTTGTTAGATTGTATATCTTTTCATGATGAAATGCAATCCTTACTGAAGAGAAATTTCAAACAGATGTGAAAAATGTGGCGTCGTTTGCTGTCCCTATCGGTCTACTTTTGTAGTATCCCTATTGAAAAACCCATTAGTACCGAAAATTTCTATGTAATGAATCGTATGACTCTGACAAATCTACAATGCAGTTTGAGCCCATCAAAAATTTGTTAAGACGATTAAAAATGTGTAAGTCTATCGAGATGTTTCAACCGTAGGCTTGGAGAGGAGGAGAACGTGACTGATTGTTTCCACCTCACCCTTATCCATACAACTTTGACAATTAGTGTCCGACAAAACAACGATATATAGTACATATGTATATCCCTTCGTTATATTTCCTTAGTCAAAGGTATTCTTAACGACAGTATCCTTTTCATTACCACTCATGACTATCAAAGTTAAATATTGTATATCTGTATTCTCAAAGCCGACAAAACTCCAATATCGTTTTTTATTGAACCGTTAGCAAAGATATTTCCCAAGCTTACACTCCCAGCGGACGAAGGAATTAAGTGGTGTAATACTATTGGCTCTTTTCCCAAGGGACAGCATTACCAAAAGGATTAACTTTACCCAGAAGTTCAAGGTCACTTGGATTTCACTTTCGAGCTACTGGGATAGTACCATCGAGTGGTTTACCGTTGGCTCGAAAACGTCAAAGAGAATTGGTGCACGAGTCGCACGCACCAAACTCTGCTTACCCTTGGGAAGTATTCCGAGCATTCAAGCATACAAGCAGAAGCCTTTGTCATGAGTCGGTGCGTAGAGATAAGCCTCCAATTCAACTATCGTAGCGAACGTACAGGGAGTCTAAAACAACAAAACACCTGCAAATTACTTTCCAATTACCTTCCTCATTTAGTGACTAGAAAAAAAAAATAAAACTTTTACGTGACAGTTTTCAAATCGTTCAATTTGAAAATTTATTTGAAGTGCTATCTACACAGACTATACGGCTTAAAAAAAATTGATATAAAGCGATCTACAAATCAGATCAGTCATATATGACTAATCCCAACCCCCAACCTTCTCTTTTGTCAAGATATCGATTTTAAGGACAATGTAACAAAATGGAGCCGGAGTACTCCTGAAACACAACAAGCTGCAGTACTCAACAATATTGTAAGGTTATGTAAGGGTTAAAAATTATTATTTTCTTGTTGTCAAGGCAACGTCAACTCCTTCATATTCGTCGTTTTGAAGTGAAAAGTTCTTTATGCAAACATCATTTTATCAAAACTTAAGTGAAGTCGGCAACTTTTCGCAGCAATGGTTCAGAGTAAGTTCAAAAAAACCAATTTGTCACAATAACGGTACTAAAAATGTCACATATAACACGGCAGTCACAGAAGAATTGGTGCGCAAGAAATCCGAGCATAATGAATGCCTCATCAGCACACTGGAAGAGCTCTCGCTGCATCAGGAAGACATTGAGCGTATCGAACATTTGCAGAATTGGAGTCGCGAACTGAAGATTTTGCTGCTACAATCGAACCTCATTGCCAAAATCGAGAATCTGCACAAATTGAAGAAACTAGAATATTTAAACTTGGCCATAAATAATATAGAACGTGTCGAAAATCTCGAGGCACTCGAGGCGCTCAACAAATTAGATTTAACTTTGAATTTCATTGGCGAGCTCACATCGATCGAGTGCCTGAAAGGCAACTACAATCTACGCGAGCTCATACTCACTGGCAATCCGTGTTGTGACTATCCACACTATAGAGATTACGTGATGGCCACGCTGCCGCAGTTGAATCGATTGGATTGTGAGGAGATCAAAATCTCCGAAAAGTTGCAGGCGCAAAAGTCCCTCTGCGTCTATCGTGCTGTTATTGTACAGAAGCAAGCTGATTATTTCATGCAACGGGACGAGCAAAAATTGCGTGTGGCCGAGAAGAAAGCGCAATTGGAAAGCGAAATGGCGCAAATCGACGATGAAGACAGTCGTTTGAAAAAGTTTTGGGACACCAAAAGTGAGCATTGCCCCGAGACACGCATGGATATTGCCAAATATCATAAATTGGGACGAGAGAAGAATAAGGCGGCGGAGGAGAAAAAGCCAGTGCGCCGTCCCCTAACACTCTTTGCGCCCTGCGGTCGGCCCTATAATCTTAATCAACCGAAATTGCCTTTTAATTTGAAGGACGAATGCAATGAGTACATACTGGAGCTCGGAGTTTACAAGTTAGTGTCTCATTTAACAATTGCCTTACTATATTGGTTTAAATTATCTAATTTCTTTTGCAGATATTTGGACACATCACAGATTCAAGTGGATGTCGAGTCGAACTACGTGCGGGTTACAGTGAAGGGGAAAATTTTCCAAATGTCATTCTCGGAGGAGATTAATATAACCGAGGCGAGCGTCAAGCGTTCGCAGATAACTGGTTATTTGCTTGTAACCATGCCAAAGTTGCACGCTAGAGAGATACTCACACTGCGATCTAAGACGACAGGTAAAATTCTTTAGGCATACATATACTATATATTAATAGTTCCCAGGGACAGTTAAGTATTGTATTTTAAAGCAATATTTTTAAAGATATTAGTTGATCTTCAAGCACTCATTATTCGAATATAATAGTTCCTTTATTCAGACTACAGCTTTCTTATCTTCAAGAATTCGGTAGATATCGGCCGGCTTTAAATGCTTAGAGCTTATGACATATTAAGTTTAGACGTATAACTTTTTTGAGTTTCAAATTTTGAATAATAATTTATTAATTTTTATTTACAGATAAAAAGACCGTTAATACAAAGCCCCAGGAAAATAATAGGTAATTGATATAATAGTTTAGTTCTACCTTTTTTTGCAGTTATTTATTCTGTGCCCCATTTGGAGTCTTTTGTGAACTAAAGTTTAGTCAAGTTCGTTTTTTAATGCGCAATCAACGGATCAGGGTTAGGTATGGTTAGGTTAGATGGCTGATCAAGGATCCCACGTATACTACTATATGAGGAAGAGTTGAGTTGTTTCCACTTCATTTTCTTCCGTACAGCTTCTGCAGATGACGTCTAATATGATTTTCAGCCTGACTGCGTGGACGCCAATAATGCAATGGCCTGTAAAAACCCCCAAAACAAGGGGATAAAGAGATCACTAGATCTCTTGCGATCCATATATTAGTAGAACACCAGCTGTCAATTAAGAACGACGTTCAACCGTTTACTATTTATCCCTCTCCAATAATTACTACAACTGTTACAACTTTCAAGAATGTATCTTTAATACTTCAACGCTAAAATTTTGTACTGCAGGAGTTTCACGAGACACAGAAACTTACTCTCGAGCCAATACAAGCATTCCAACGTTTAATCCAAATTTCAATACAGAAGAAATGTAGTACGAGTCAATTCTGATCAGCTTGTGTAACGCAAATAACGGACTATTTTCATCGCCCATCCAGCTGGTCTACGACATGTTTGGCAGAGGTCTTCGCATCCAACACAATGCTTGCTACTTGTGTTGATACTCTAGTAAAAGGAAATATAATTTTCCAGACTTCAAGACATTACTTCCCATTTACATTAATTTGTAGTTTAAATATGGTACAAAAAGGTGACCGCAAAATGTTTATCAAGATTTATTTTGTCGGCTTTTTGGGATGGCCTTTAGCTCGATCGACTGAAAACGGGTTCCACGGAGCGACCATTTCAGTTTAAGGAACAAGAAAAAATCACACGGAGCCAAATATGGTGAATACGGTGGTTGGTGTATGGTTTTTATTGCGTTTTTGGCTTTAAATTCGGTCACAAACATGGTTCGATGCGATTATCATGTAAAATCTCTGAATTTTTGTTCCACAATTCCGACCATTTTGGACGAATGTTCTCTCGTAAAGTCCTCAATAGAACTCCTTATTGACCGTCTATCCCTCCGGAATAAATTCAAAATGCACCAAAGCAGTAATATTGAAAAAACCTATGATCATCACCGTGATTTTTGAGTGTTTTTTTTTTTTTTTTGTTTTTTAATTTCGGCTTTTTCCCTTTTCCGATGATAATTGACTTGTTTACATGTCAAACTGATAAACCTATGTCTCTTCGGCAATTATAATGCTCTCCATGAATGTGGGATCGGAATTCGCACCATCAAGCATGTCCAAAGAGACCTGTGTATGGTACTCTTTTTTTAAAATAGTTCAACTTTATCGGGACGAATCGAGCAAGAACGCGTTTCATAACCAAAATATCCATTCATTAAGGGCAGTCCTACCAACTTAGCAAAATAATTTTGTCTAATATTGATACGCGGAATTTAATTACAATTTTCGCATGCTTTTTTGTCACAATGTATGTGTTCAGTTAACAATTTAGGTTCCACGAAACTTTAGATTAATTTCGCCATGTTTCTTTCGCAGCAAAACGGAATTAAAGGCAACCGTGGATATAGAAAATATTTGCAGCAACGAACTTGCGGATCTGCCGGAGCTCATCGATTGAACTATACATTACGCTCGCACTTAGTAAATAAAAACGGTTTATTATATATATTTTTAAATAAAAATCGCATTTCTTTTATTTCTTGAAAGGGTAGTACTCATTTCTATGTATGTATGTATGTTTGTTGGTTTGTATGATTTTATGCTTTTAGATTCTTACAGTACAGTGAGTAATTGTGTTCGTACAACTACCGTTATATATATATATATATATTTTTTATATATATGTATGTACTTGGAGAATTGTTTGTGTACGCTGTTGGAACCCAGTGTATTTATATAAATATGTATGTTCGTTTGTATGTTTCCATTGCGATTGTGAAAACTACGCAATTTCATAATAATTTTTACATATTAAATCCTTTTACGAGTTTATATATGTATTTACATACTTTTATGAGGCGCCTGGTGTCCTTTCGGTGTGGGTGTATGCGAAATGAAAATTTCAAAGTTTGCTTTTGATGTCCTGTTATGCGACTGCACATACATATATACACATGTGTGTGTGTGATTCTGTAAAGTATTGCGAATTCTATATATAATAAGTTTTTTTTGTTTTTTGTGTTTTTAATATACGTTTTTCATGTGTTTTGTTACCCCCTTCTTCATTGGTCTGTGTCTTTTTGTGTGATTTTCTTTAGAAAATTATAAATTTAGCTGCACTTGTTCTTGTTATTTGGTAATTTTTGCTTAATTGCTTACTTTTATTGTATTTTTTTGCTTTTGTTTTTGTAATCAAAAATGTTGTTCTTGCCATCGATCCGTTATATATAATAAATTATTGCTTTAAAAATTGCAATTAAAAATTAATTTCAAATCTTGCTTGCTGCTTTCTAAGTACATATGTGTCCTATGCTCAACTGTTGTTGTTGTAATTTGTTTTATTTTCATTTTTGCTTTTGTCTTTTGTTTTTTCGCACTGCTTTTATTTTTGCTTCTTGCTTGTAGTCATACTCATAAAAATAATCGATTTCATCTATTTCTTGCATTTTTGTTTGTTTTGCTTTTGTTTTTGTTTTTTTTGTTTTGGTTTTCGGTTTGCTTTTGTAAAAAATGTAAAGTAGGTCTGTATCTCTTTAACATACTGATATTCTGAAGGCGTAAAATATTCGTTTGAAATCAACTTTGAATTTGAGTTGTTAATCTTCTCCTATCTTGTTTAGATTTTGTCGTGTTCTTCTTCTTCTGCTCTTCTACATTTCGATTGCTTCTTAATGCTAAATTTAATTTAATATTTTTTGTTCTGTTTTTATTTAATTTTCTTCATACAAAATAAATATGTATTTAATTTTTTCGGTGATTTATTTTACTCGAAATTTATGTATGCACGAGTATGTTTCTTCGTATGTATGTATGGCTTGGCTATGCTATATGTCTTATTGCAGTTATGTATGTATGTATATATACAGCGGTTATACTAATTTACATATATATATATGTATGTATGCATGGAAATAGAATGTGCGTGAGAATTTTTTTCGGTATTTTATTGTGGTTATGGCTATGCGGGTGGCCTATTAAGGTTGTTCGAAAGTTGAAATGTTGCGATTTTTTTTAATAAATTGCTTTCAGAAATAATGAAAAACTGTATATAAACGTAATATGCAACTAAAATCTCACATTTCCAAATGAACTCTACCGTCTAATGTATTCTGTTTGGTTGCGCGCCAAAATGTATGCTATGACACATGTAATAGACACTGTATCCGTGTTGTTTTGAGTTAATAGTAGTAAAACGGTAAAGAAAATATTCATGATATATTTTCGTTGCAAAAAATATACAAATATTGGACTTCAAATAATATTCAAAAAAAATTATAAAAATTTTGAACAAATTTTTATTTTTCTTATTTACTTCAATAATTGTAAACTCTCTGTACCATAAGCACCTTATAACTGCAATAATAAGCATATGTCTATTTTGTATACATTTTTGTATATGTACATATGTATGCTTGTAGGTTGAAAATATTGCCTAATGGCCGAATATTTTTAGCATAGAATCAACATAAAAATCACTTCAATAATCAGATTTACATATTATTTCGAAAAAAAAAAAATGTTTTTAGCATTCAATCAACATAAAGTCACTTCAATAATAAATTCGAGGTTAATTTCGAAAAAAAATCTTACGTTGAATCTACACACATACTATGTACATAAAAATCATTGAAATAAATAAATAAGTGTTTTCAATATATTTTTTTTTAATTGCTTACAAAAATCAATAGGATAGTGAACTCTATTCTTTTGATCGAGAAAACTCATAGTTTCTAATTAATGAATTCTATTAAACTTGAATTCATCTTATTCGAAAATTTTTTTAAAGTTCGAAACTTATAAACAATGAATTTTATTTATTTTTACTGTTCAAAATGAAAAAAAAAAATCTAAGTTAATTTCGAAAAAAATATTTGGCGTTGAATCAACATAAAAGTCATATTTTTTTTTGCTTTTCAAAATAAAATAAAAACAAATATTTAATTACATATTGCAAATATAAACTTTTACTTGAAATGAGAAAAATATAAATATAATAAAATAGTTGTATATAATTTTTAATCAGTGTATTTATATTTGATTGCAAAATTAAAAAAAAAAACATATTTAATTACATAATGTAAATATAAATTTGTATTTGAAAGTATATCTGAAAAAGTTATAATTTTCAGGTAGTCGAAAAAAAATTATGTAAATTTGGAAAATAATTATAATTCAGTTTCCATTACTTTTAAAAAGGGATTCATATACAAATGTAAATGTTAAAAATAGTGTTAAATCTTATTAAAATGTTAAAAAAAAAAAAATTATTTGCAAAAAAATCAAAATTTTCTAAAATCTGAAAAGTATAATCACATCGGTATGTACATATGTATGTAGGTATAAATATACATATATACTTTTTGATTAAATTTCTTAATATATATTTTTGAATTTAATATTTTTCGAAATTAACTTAAGCGCTGCTGCTGACGATTAAGTTGCATCTTTTAGGCGCACTTGTTTTTATGATTTCTCCACTAAATCTGAAAAACAATACGTTTTCCAAAAAAAAAAAAAAACATTTCTTATATGAAGCTTAAAACCTCAAACCAAACAATTTGAAATACAAGTCAAAATATTATTTAATGATTAAAATTGCATTAAAATAATTTTTTTTTTAATAAAATAAAAATATAAATTGAAATAATCAACAACTTTAAAAAAAATAAATAAAAAATTGTGTTATTTTAAATGATAACAGTCTTTGGACTTCAAAATTTATTGACGAAACCTTTTGTAAGTAATGTATATGCGAAAATATAGTACATACTTCGATGAACTTTTCATTTTATTTTTATAAATTTACATACACATCTCTTATTTTTTGTTTAGCAGGTGGTTGTTCATTTTGTTGTTGTTGTTGTTGTTAGGGAGCACTCCTATACTATGTCTTTAGTTGCTAGTCATGTGTATTTGAGTTTGTTTGCATCCTTTTGTTGATTTGTTTGTTTTTGTCTTTAGTTTCTTGTGTTTTTGCTTATTATTTTTATTTACTCATTTGGTTTTGGCAACAATCTTGTTTTCTCTCTCGCAAAATATTGTTAAATTGTATTTCTTTTTATTTTGAATGTTTTTTTTTTTTTTTGTTGTTGATGTTTTGTTACTGTTAATGGTACCATTTGAAATTTCAGTTACTCTACATATTTATTACTTAGTCTGTGCACCTATTTTTATTTGCTCTTATTTTGTTATTATTTACTTCTTCGTGTGTGTGTAGTTCATTTACTTTTACGGTTCGATTCGGTTCGCATTGCTGATACTATATATAAAGAAAATTAGAATTATATATACATATATATATGTATATGTATTTATATACTATTTGTTTTTTTTTTTTTTTTGCTTTTCTGTTTTTATTGCATTTACGAGTAAGTAATAATTAGTTTTAGTAAGTTGTAATCAGTTCTATTGATGTGGCTCTGGCTCATGTTATGTATGTATGTATGTATAAATGTATAGTTCGTATTGCTAGGCTAATTTTAGGTTTAGTCACTTTTCCACTGCTTCGCTTTTTATGCTTATAAGATTTTTCCTTTTTTTATAGCTTCAACGCTTTTGTGACACTGTCGTCTGTATCTGATGTCTGTATGTATTACATCAAGTGTGTACTTCAATTGCAGTAATCGGTATGAAATGCAGTAGATGCAATGAAAAGTTAAATTACAAATGGTTTAGTTTTATACACGCTGACTGACACAAACACACACAGCACAGCACTGTTGACTGCAGCACAGGCATACATTGATCAGTTGCAGACTGGGATTCAGTATTGCATACGTTAGTTGTCGGTTTGTCAGCGTAAACAAAAATAACGGACAGCGCACAAGCGTAAAGGTCAGTTGACAGCTGTCAAATACAGGCGGATTTGTTGGCAAATATAAAAATATAAACAGCTCACAAATGACGATTTTCGTTATGTGCATAACGCTTTTTTTTTTGTATGTATGTAAGTGGGTGTATGTGTAAATAAAAGTGAAAAAAGAGAATTTGAATTTTGCAAAATAAAAACAGTATCCAATTTTTATTTGTGTGTATTTTTCCTTTTGCTAAGCTTAAGTTAAACTTAAAAGTTATATGTGTGTATTAGAAACTAAAGCAAATAAATACAGGCAATTACATATTTGAATAAAATGAACAACAGTCTAGCTGCAAAACAACGCCGCTGGATTGATGTGTTTACATTTGGTTCGCAACTGTCAAACTCAAAAATATTTATAAGTAACTATACTTGTAATTAACGTCAGAGGCGCTACAGAAATTTTGTTTGTTGTTGTTGTTGGTTTTGTTGCTGTTAAAAATGTGAGGCGTCGACGTATGTATGTGCGCATGCGTATATTCGAAGCTAACGTACGCCTCTTCTAGACACGCAGTATTTCACATGCTTTCTTATAGCAAATCGCTATCCAATCGGGCTGTGTCGCGCCCCATTGTATTTGATTCACTTCGCCTTCGGCGGCTGTGTACGCTAATATCGGATCTTCAATCGCACGCGGCATTTGTTGAATATCCCAGATCAGTGCTTGGTGATCATCACCGGCAGTGCATATGTGACAGGAACTGTCGGAAAAATCAATTAGTATGCATTTTCCAATGGGATTGTTATTTCACAGGAAATAAAAACAACAAAAAATTACCTGTGCGGCGCCCACGCAATACCGTTAACGCACGCTCTATGATTGCTCAGTCTTGCAACTGGTGTACAAGGAACACGAACATCTAAAATAATAACCTCACATGAATCCATCGCTACTGTGGCCAAATAATTTGGGTCCTGTTTATTCCATGCTAAACGTAGTAAAGCCGTATGCGTTGGATCCTAATCACAATAATTGAAATAAATGAAAGTCAAAAGCAAAAAACAACAAAAAAAGTTTGTACTGCCATTTACCTCATAAATAATGGTCGAATGTTCTAAATGTCGCAGATCAAACATTCGTACGGAGCCGTCGGCGCCCACCGATGCGAACATGTCGCGTCCACCGCCGGCGCGTGAAAAGGCTATGTCGTAGACTTCTTTGTCGTGCGCAATCAACTGAGTTTTAACATGTCCAGATACATAGACTCGTCCATGGGGTTGCCCTGTTTCCAGACCCCAGATTGTGCACGTCGTATCGATGGATGAGGTACCAACTAAATTCGGGTCTACTTCATTCCAGTCAAAAGATGTCAGTGGTGCGCAGAAATCACTATTTTTGTTGTTATTAAGTATGCATTCCAGTCGTGTGTCGGGTTCACCAGCACGCCAAACGCGTAAGTAGTCACCTGCAATTTAAAAATTATATGTAAATAGTGGTTACATAACAAATACGTTAGTGTATTACCGCTGGTTGCTAGTAAGTCAGGATAGATTCCCTTGGAATCTGGTATCCACATGATTTTCGTCGTGGGGTATGGATGGTCGAAAGTGCTGTGGAATAAATAAGAAATTTAGTCTTATATAAATAAAATACATCATCTTTTCAATTACCTCTTAGCACTAAATTCGCTGGTATCTTCATCGAGGCTGATAATTTGCACCTTGTTATTGTACTCCTCTATAAAACTACCTAACGCCAAACGGAAGCGTTTGTCGGGCCGAACACTCCAATTCATTGAATATAGCGGCCATGGCGCTAAATACTTGTAGATTTCTTTTCTTTTGCTGGCGGTTGATGACATAACTACAAGTGAAAGTAAAATATCTAAATTTATGAGTTCTTAAAAAAAAAATGAATATAAATTTTAATATTTTAGAAATTTTTAGGTATTACAAAAATATTAACAGTTCTAGACATATTAAAAATATTTTGTTTGATCCTCACTGCAGGTGGCAATTAAATATGTTTGCAGCTTAATATCCCATTAATATTAGTTGAAATATTGTTCAATATAATTTTTAATAGAATTTATTTTTCACTAAGTTAATGTTTTTTAATATTGTTTGGTAAGCAAACCAAAAGCAACATCTGCATGTGGCAAAGAACTTTCAGCGGTCAATGGCACTTAGTGCGTCAATAAATCAACAAAGAAGTAAAAATAATATAAATGACTTTCGGTTGCTACATATGCAAGCAATATTTACCTAATACAACATATCAATATGCATACATATGTATATGCATATGTGCATAGTTGTAAATAAGGAAGTATTCATACGTTTGTAGACTTACCTTAGCCTTTTGTTTATATACTGGTATATATGTGAAACGTATTAATTGTGAAAAATCGAAGAGATTCCTTAAAATTAACACAATCTAAATAAAACAAATCTTGAAAATGAAAACGCAAAATTAACGAAATCACTCAGCTAAAAACGACCGATGCACACTAAAAACCCGGTCTCCGGTAATATTTTCACACCATTTTAGCTTTGTTCCTTAATTTGGCTGCCGTCTGATCTGACGCCCGTACGCTTTGATTTCACGTCCCGATTATGGAAAAAATGCGTTTTTCTTGCTTGGAGCAAGATTTTTAAACTGTTGTAATGTAAAATATCCAACCCTTTATATTTGAATCATTGATTTGCTTTTAACAAACACTCGATTATTTAAATAATTTGGTTTAACTTCGTAGTAACAAAATTAATCCGTCTTCGCAGACGACAAAAAAGTGTATATAACAACGCGCTATTCTGACACTTTCTTTACTTATGTACAACTTGAGCGAGTGTTTGTGCGGTGCTGCCAGCTCGTGTGCTATTGTCAATCGCTGTAATCAAAGTTAACAAAAGTGTTGTTGTGAATGTTATTTTAATAGATTTATAAACATATTTTAAAAACGTTGTTCTTAATGTTAATACAAAATATTGTTTATAAATATATCAAGCGATGTTTGTCAAAATAATATATTATATTTTACAGTTTTTTTTTTGTAAAGTTTAGGTATTACAATGATGAAACTAAATATTATTAACCAAAATTTGTTTAATACATTTCTTGATACTTTATTTTGCTATTTTTAAATCTTTGTGGAATAAAATTTTTTTAAATAAAATGATTTTAAACTATTCCTTCAATTCCATTTCATACCTGCACTAAATACAACATTGCTCTCTACATTTACATCTATTGTGAATAGTTCATATTAATGCAGAAGAACAAGAGAATATTTAGAAATTTTTAATATTTGTAAAAAACAAAACCGAAACAATTGTAAAGAAAGATATAAAATATAATGAAAATTAATATAAATTCAGAGCACAACATTGTTTAAATAAACGTTTAAGTTATATCGTTGATTATACGCGGCCTGTTTGTGTTAGTGGCAGTGTGGCACAATTTATAACTTTCGGTACGCTGCTCACGGAAATAAATCGCGAATTCCGTTTCCGATTTCCCAATCAGTAATTTAAGTGCTCATATTGTAGCTAAGTGCGATTTAAGTGAATTAAGTGTGTGAATTCTATGTCTGAATCGATCGGATATGGAAGTAAATATGCAAGACGGTTGGGTTTTCTAAGACTTTTATAAATAATTGAGTACATACTATATTTTATACCATGGCACTTATATATTACTAATATAATTAACAAATTCAATATTTATTTACTTAATTTTTACAAATATGTATGTATATGAAATGAATGTTTTGGTATATATAAATGTAAGTTTTAAATATATACTAATGTATATATATTTATATTATAATTAGCAAATTTAAGCTTCAGCTAATTTTGGTATAATTTTCTTATAAATCTCAATTCCACGTAAATATGTATCTGCTCTTATAAACTCATCGTGATCGTGCAACAACACTGGAGTGTGGTTCATAGGTGAAAAACCCAAAGCTGGTATGCCAACTTCTCTTATATAACGACTATCGGTGCCGCCAGCAAAAATTTGCTTGGATATTTTTAAGCCCCTGGTATAAATGTATTCGTTTTTTGTAAAAATAAGTAATTATTATCAATTTCACTTGAACTTACAATTCGTTGGTGGCACTTTCAAACGCCAACCAAAAAGGATTACTTTTATCTGTCGGTGTTGGGTTGACACGTGGACGTTTTTGCTCATACTCAAGCTCAATGCCACCACCAACATCGTTGCACCATTGATGAACCTTAGTAGTGCGTAGAAAAGTGGAGAGCACGATATTACAAATATTTTTTAATAACTTTTAGTTTCTTTACCTTCTTTTCAAATTCTATTTGATCCACATCAATCGCCAAGCGCACATCGAAGCAGACCATCAGCAACGGCGGCACAACATTGCTTTGTACTCCKCCGCCAGCACGCGTTAAGTTGATTGTGGTCACATCACCAATAGTCAATTCCGGATTATTTTCCAACTTGCGTAGCTCCTGTGCGCGCATAGACATCATTTTGTTGACAATATAATTGAGTTTCTCACCCGCTGTGTTCTTCAAGAGTAGCGAACCATGGCCAGCTGTGCCGGAAATCTGAAAATATATACCTAAGAGAGGTGTATTTATATTAGAACCGTGTGTTATTCGTGTTATTCTTGTGATAACTGTAAAACAGTGCTTAATACTTACGCCATACACTTCGCTCCGCATAGAAAACAGGTAGCACTTCGGTGGGCGATGCCAGACCCTCGTCTAGTGAGAATCCAATATTCAAATTTTTGAATGCTGCGGTATGCACGAAGGGCCGCATGCCGTAACGCCCACCCATTTCCTCATCTAAATAGAGTAGTGAGTGAATTTAATTTTTGGGTATACATATGTATTTTTAGAACTTGCTAGTGGAAATAAAATATAACTATTTTTCTTAGAATAAATGAGTAAAGTGTAAATGGAAAATTAGAAAAAAATATTAGCTAAAGATAACAGTTGAAGAATTCAAGTTTAGAAAAATGAAATTAGGGGTGTTCCAAATATTGATGGTTTTGCATATAAAATTAAATTATCCATAAATTATGTTCCTTAGACGTCTTTTCAGCTTAATTAAATTCCAAAAAAAAAAAAAAAAAAAAAAAAAAAAAAAAAAAAAAAAAAAAAAAAAAAAAAAAAAAAAAAAAAAAAAAAAAAAGTAGTCATAATAACAACAATACGCGTAACAGTATAAAATGAAAAATTATTGTCAGGTTTAAATTACTTTACTGAGTAGGCACATATGTATACAGTCTTCTGTTGTATAAATATGCACATATGCATGCCATACGAAAAACAAAAACTATTTTCTATAGAAATATACAACAATAATAAATACCTGAATATTTTGTTTTTTGCTCTGTAAATATAACAATTATAAATGGGAGCATAACAATTTTTTTTTTTTGGAATTTAATATTTTTAAGTAGAGTGAGACTACTTTAGGGTGTGTAGAAAAAACTTAATTTACAAAGCTCTTATAATGTTTACTTTGTTTTCTGATTTCACACATAAATTGGGTCAGGTCTGAGGAACTCTTTATACATTGTGAATCAATCTGATTTGTTTATGATTTTACATAATTTATTAAAAAATGTAGGACATACTAATCTTATTACACTCTGYTCAGGAATATGAGCTGAGTCATATGCGAACTGCTCCCAATCTTTTATTATTAAGAAGCTTTTTTAGAGCCTTGTTTATTTGTCGGAATCGATAATACCGATATCGGACAACTATAGCATATAGCTGTCATACAAACTGACCGATCAAACTTAAGTCTTTGAATGAAAAACTTCTTTATTTGGTAAGCCATCTTCACAAAACTTAGCAGAGATTATTATCAAAGAGATCGCTACAATCTTCGAAAAAATTGTACAGATCGGATCACTATAGCATATAGTTGTCATCAACATTAATATTTTATATACTCTTTCATTGCATAAAAAATGCACTTGCTAAGGATGTTATAGCTTCGATGCAACTGAAGTTAACTTCTCTTATTTTTTCCAAATATCACCAAAACCGCATAATCCCCAAAATGCCCTTAAAATGAAAAACTTTTACGAAACACCCTCTATATGTACGTCTATTACTCGCTAACTGCGGAGGAAGTGTTGTAGATTTAGATCCAGCAGATTAGACAACAAAAACAAATGGCTAGCCGTCATCTATGTAATTAGTCTCTATTTACTACGCTCTCATAGTATCACTTCTAATTGATATTTTCTATTCTCCCACACACTTGCGCATACATACACACCCACCTGCGATAAACGATATGTGAATGGTGCGTTTGAATTTCGCTCCGCTCCGCTTGAGAGCACGAATTGCGCCCAGATATTGCATGCCCACACATTTCATATCTTGTGTGCCGCGTGCAAATATTCGTCCTTCATCGTCGATTTCAGCGCCGAACGGCGGGTGCGTCCAATTCTCCGCAAATACTGGCACAACATCCATGTGGGAGTGTAACAGGATCGCCGGCAAGGCGGGCTCCTTGCCTTGCCATGTCAATATCACCGCAGGATTCTGTTCGTTAACGGGATAATGTACTTGTATGGGCAAATCGAGCAGTTTGGCTTGTTCTCTCAAAAATGCCACGCAAGGCTCTGGAAAAGCAAAAGCATATGGTGATATTAAGCAACAAATCGTACATTTGAAATGTACCGTAATTGGGATCTGGATGTACGCTTGGAATGCGTAGATATTCTTGAAAATATTGTATCTCCTCATTGGCCTCCCAATCTGTTTTCGTCGCCATGTTTTGTTTTGCTTTAGAACAGCGTTCAACACCGAGATTCAACAATGTACTGAACACAATTTCCAACAACGATCCAGCGTTTTATTTGTTGAAACAGAATTTACATCAATTTGTCGTTTTCTATTACACCATAGTGCTGTGCTGGTGTATGTTTGGTAGTGGACTCATTCCGTTTAAGTACAAAGTCGTACTAGTTGGAAACTAGTTAAAGTGCGTTTTCTGAAAGTGTCAATTTAGTGAAGTTTGAAGAATGCTATTTCTATTTGATTTATACACATTTATATTTTTCAAAAGTACTCGATAAACCTTTGAACAAAGAGGTCATAAACTTATGAATCAGCGGTCAGAATTTTCGAAAAACCGATTTTTTATACCTACTTATGACCTGGTCTACGGAAAGGGAGTCTTAGGTGTCAAAAAATCAATTTTCACTTTTTAGCTGATTCGGATGGAAGATGAGATGCTTTTTTTTAACAGCTGTTTCCCAGAAAACTAGTTTTCGCACGTTAGCTCTCTTTTCGTAGACCAGGTCACATATATTTAAGAAAACAGGCAGAATATTTCATTTCGTTCTCGTGAATATTTTCGAAGTTACACACAAATTTGAAAAAATGTTTAAGAGCGCTTGGATGTACAAGGCCAAACTTTAAACGAGTTTTTTTCAACATGGTGTTTTCAAAGTCGGTGACCACCATTACTTGAAAACGGCTAAGCCAATATATATTTTTTTGTAATTAAACAAAGATGTTATCTCAGTGATAAATATCTTTTATGAACAATTTAAATATTGGTCAAAAATCGTTTTTTTTTTTAGAAACTGTTATTTTGTCAAAAAAAATGTATTTTGCTCATTTCTTCGATTTCCTTTATTAGATTTTACATTACTTTAACGAAATCTTTATGGTTTTTTTATTTCAGAGGATCCAGTTCAGAGATATAGTGATTATCGCAAAACGTCTTTTTTGAGAAGATCTTCCCGTGATCAGCTGTAGTTCCTTTCCAAATAAATATTTTTTCTAATACTAAGACTTAAAAGTCTTTAAAACATACCATAATTTGTGTACAAATTTTTGGATAACAAAAATTAAAAGTTTTCTCAGAAAAGGAAAATTCGCTTTTTTCGTGCTTCTAACTGTACATAACCCCTTAATTCGATAGCAACATGAAAAAACGTCTATTTCTATGAATTTCAAAATCGTCGCAGTAAAGTTTTCTTATTCTTCTCATCACTGGGATTTCTAAGCAAACAAATTTTACAGCTGCTAGCTATTTCGTATATATATAAATACACAACACCCAGTTGGAAAGATCTGCGAAACTTTATCAAATTTTTTATGTAAAAAAGTAAATTAGAGTTGAAAGTGTTCTGGAGAAGGGAGGCAGAAGGAGCCGCTTCCTAAAAGAGGAAATTGTGTTTTGTGAAAAATTTACTCTTCAGATTGGCTTAAAAAATCTACTCCTTAAAATTCGCAAATAGATATATCCTTTAAATAACTGTGAATCGAATAATTCCCATACACTATTTTCTTAAATATGTTTCTTTATCAGAAAATTTGTTTCTTATGAAACAATTCAGCGAAAGTTATTTTAACACTTCACACTTCGAATTTTCCTTCAGATATCGTTTACAAATACTAATTTGATTTCCAATATGCTAAAGTAGTTAAAATCGACTTAAGCTAAAGTGGATTTCTTTTATTATATTAGAAATATGTATGTAACCCTAATATGTATTTCATCATGATTCGAAGCTTGCCATTCAAGGAAATAACTACTTATGATAAAACATTCCAACGAGTCTGGAAAAAATTATCGAAATAAGTTAAAAGTGGGACTTAAACTGATAAAATTTGCTGAATCATAATAAGTTATATATTTTTTTGATAAAATAGTTAATTAATAAAAACTTCAGTTTGAAATTTTAAGAAGCGTAGCTACTACTTTGAAAGTACAGCAAATTTCACCAACAAAAATGGTCGTCACTTCATTTGAAGTCTAATTTAAGAACTACTCTCGTGGATATGCCAACAACTCCTAAAACTATAAACTCTATAAAATAAATTTACTATTAATTACTTCCAAAATTTACTTGATTAAAACTGATTTACCTTTCCATAAGTCCATTACTTCCCTACGCGGTCTGTCATCATGCACTTATCACTTCTATACATACTATACATCGGTAGGTGAGACCAACTGCAACAACGAATGAATACAAATAGAACAATTTCAACAAGTTGTGTTTGATCAACGGATTTACTTAGTTAATTTATTTAAATTTATGTGCCCCTTATTTACTACTACAACTGCAACTATAGACAACTACCTCACAAGCTCTCGTGCAACTGGTTGGTTTAGTTTTTGTGGTTTTCGAATTGAATAACGTGGCACGTATAATTTTCCACTGGTGTATGTATTGGTTCAAAATAAATTAAAATATCTACATAACATTACTCAGCAGTTTCTGCAGATTATAGAGATTATCTGATAGCGCATTTAAGACAAGTGATAACGCTTGCTTTTTATCCGGATGAAACTGATAAAAGGCATGTTGATTCGCACTTATTGGCTATGTTGCAATAATATACCTTTTAATATATAATATAATTTATAATAAAACAATATGTTTATTTTATCTAATTTGAGTTTTTGCTAGAGACATATAGACAACATCTAAGACGTGCAACAAAGGGTTTTTTGTAGTCCGATTTCAAATGATGGCTGGTTAGTTAAAGTTATATTTCGAAAGGACAATTGAGTAGCACTTAAACCGTCAATGTAATCAGATTATGGTGCTTCTCAAGTATAGTTATGTACCAATCTGAACAAAATGATTTGTAGTTATTTTCAATTCGTCAAAATTTTGAGAGTAGTAAATCGATCAGCAACTGACATAAATCACAATATTTTAGCATAATCAAATCGCTTCAGAATAAAAACAGAATATGTCATTTCCATATAATACTAACGATTTCGAGGAGACGAGCCGAAATAACATGGAGACGATGATTTTTATCAGCGTTCGGGGCTGTTCAATGCAAAATACGTGTTTTTTGATTCCATATATATGTCAATAAATAAAACAAAGCTGTAGCATTTCGTTCCCGTGGTCACTCGACAATGACTCAAGTGGACCACATACAATAAACGGAATCCAAAACTTGGAAAAACGCAATTGTTATGTACCAAAGTCTGGGCACCTATATTTTGGAATAACCTTCAACTACTGACTTGAAAAACACCAACATCGACTATTCTAAAACCTTATCGGAACGTTTGTGCCGCGAAAAAAATTACAAATTCGAAAAAGAAGAATTCCTGCTGTATCAAGACAATCGATTGTGTCTTAAACCAATGAATACGATCGCAAAATAGAACGAATTGAGTTTAGAATCGCTTCCGCAGCCACTGTTTCTCCGCATCTGGTCCGCAGCGACCTTTTAAGATTCTCAGATTTCAATAGAACGTTGTCAGGAAAGAAATTAAAATACCATGAAGAAGTAGTCGCCGAAACTTATTTTGTGTTAAATAAATCGTACGACTAAAGTTAATAGTTGGAAGCTCCTCTACTTATTTTAATCGACCTCGATTGCAAATTGATGGAATAATAAAATCGAATTTCAACGAATGTAATCATTATTAATTATATACATAACACGAAGAGGCCAGCGGAGTCGCGAGTTTAGGCGGTTTAATATAAAAACAAAAAGGCGTTGACTTTGGTTGCATCGAAGCTATAATACCGTTAACAAAACCAAAAAACAAAAAAAGATCCTTACAAGAACTCGATTTCAATCATCATCCATTTCAGTCGATATTTGAGAACTCGCATGGTCGTGATGAAGAGTGATCTGTCTTCAGCGGTTGGCTTCCCAGCCTTGTTCCAATGACATGGTTGCGACATGTCCAGGTTTTTCTAAAAAACGGACAACCCTTTGCTTGGAAGTGCTTCGTGCGTGAACAACTTTTGTTAGATTCGGCTCGTCTTGAAACACTCATACTGTTAACTGCCGATTTATCTCCTTTAACATTTCTTGCGACTAATCCACACGACCCTTTTTTTGAGCGATTGTCAAACTATGTAGAATCCAATTTTGGGCGACATTCCCGAAATTTGTTTTGGAGTAATCTACGACTTCGATTGAATTCACCATACCATAAACACAAACACTGGTTCTTGATCGAACTTGCTTCATTGTCAAAAATCCTCGTCGAAAGCTGTAAACAACAGTCGCTCGAAAATGTTCGCGATTATTTTCCATTTTTTGCTAGAGAATATTTTAAATTACTGTAAATAACCTAAATAGCGTTCGTGTGTTAAAAAGGTCTGAGTGTGCATGCCATTAAAAATGTCACACTTTACAATAAAATTGTGAGTTTTCGGATCACTAAATATAAAAGGCAACCTTAGTATATTGTCTTCGATGTTTTCTCCTGGGTATTACAAACTTCGTGGCAAATTTAATATACTTTGTTCAGCGTATACAAGTAACCAATAATTTATATTTTCTCATAACACTAACGAATTTACTGTAAAAATTTCGAAATTTGAATTTAAAAATAACTTAATAATTAATTACACTTTGATTGCAAAATAAAAGAGAAATGCTCTTAAAGGTAAGTTTTGAAAATGTATTGAACAAAGAGTAAAACACTCGTTTTATTTATTAATGCGATCATGCTCTCTCTATATCTAATATTTTTCACGTCGCTTCTTACGTGCACTGAGCAGTAAATGTTTACAGGTGGCTGTTGTTTTTGTTTCTGCTCAATGTAATGAATGCCGGTTTGCATTTTCTCAACAAAACAAAAATCCAAAATAATAATAACACTGATAAAAGCAAAAAACAAAGGTGAACAAAGGTATGTTAAATGCTTTGTAATGTTTGCTTTTATTTTGAGAAGAAAGGTGGTAGCTGTGTACATATGTTTATATGTATGTATATACGCATAAATACATACATAATTAGCAAAGAATTATATGTACAAAATTAAATTTTATAGTTTTCGGTTATTATTTGCCAGTAATAACTACATAAAAGATGTCTGAGGGCAGAGTAAAAATTTATGGATCCATATCACCTTCACGCTTCTCTAAATCTCTTCTGATAAGATTTGTTAAGGAATTTAAATAATCGTATAATGTATATACTACATACATACATACATACATATTTATATAGATATTTGCTTATAATTCAAATGTTGCCGTTAGGGTATACATAGATAAACCAAAATACTGCTTTCAAATGAGAAAAGCCAAAACAGAGGAGTATGAATGAGTAGCGGGTGGTCCAAAAACAAATGGTTATTGAAAATTGCAAAAATAAAATAGTTTCACTGGTGGGATACATGTATTAAAAAATATATTTATGCATATACTTACATTTATGTACCTATATTTAAGGTGTTATAGCTACACAGTTAGAATTAAAAAAAACGAATTATTTTTATTTTCATAACGTACTACATTTATTTAAGAATACATATAGAAAATTTCATATCGTTCCGGTGAATATGTATTTTCAAAGATACAAGGAAATTTGAAAAAGCGTTTCAAAGTGCTTGGAAGTACAGGGCCAAACATTAAACGCGTTTTTCTCAAAATGGTCAAAGCCGCTGACCACTCGAAACGTCTAAAACGATTAATCTCAAATTTTAACACGAGTTTCTTAAAACTTTTACTAATTAATCGAAATTTTTTCTCATCGATTTATACATAATTTTTTATAAATAATTTAATGCCGAAATTTTGGTAAAAATCGATTTTGATTTTTTTTATAGTACTAACGATATTAAATTTGTCGGAACAGCCGATATCGAACCACCAAAGTATATAGATGTCAAATAAACAGAAATATCGGTTTGCAAAACATGCAAGCTGCCCAACCAAAATCAAGTTCTAGCTTATGTGAATTTTATCAAATATACAAATGAGTAAATATCACAGCCACCCATTATAACTCTCACTGATCTCATAATTGTTCGTGTCGTGTGAATATACGTTTAACTGCCATGTTAGTTAGGGGCATATAACCCGGCAAAAATTTGAGACCCAGGTGGGTCAATTGGGCAATATTTTGAAGTGACATGGTGGTATACTTACACATTTTATGCTACATTGGACCATGTCAAAAATTGAATAATTAATTTTCGTGATTGTTCGGCTATTTGATTCGCTTATGTTATACTGTGTATATAATGACAAATTGTATAAATAAAATATTTATATGGTGATTTAACACGATGTCTCAAGAATTGACGAACACATTTTTATGATCGCTAAAAAAACTTCTTCTTAAAATCGCTCGCTCGAAAATGGTTTTAGGCCCACAGCCTTTTAGACAAAGTTGTTCAGAATAATCCGTAAAACATTTCCCGCATACGCGATTTTTCTATAATATACATTTATACATTTTGTACTTGTATAACCTAATTAATTAATTACATTTTTAATATTAATATTTTGTTCTTAATTTTAGAAAAATTAATACGAGCATATTGTCATCTGAAGTTAAATCGTTCGATTAACATGACAGGCAACTAGTGGCTTTCCCTAAAGGGTACATTACACACTGACGGCATTATACTCGCAGATCTCATAGCTTCGTATGAGCACTCGTAAAGCGTATGGCTGCTTATCGACCGGCGCAAAATGCTTAAATACTCTGACGTATAGGTCCAACTCTCCAGTATTAAAAGAGCCGTCGCGATTTCTGTGTATTTTGCAAATATATTAGAGAAAGTGTAGTAATAGAAAAAAAAACATTTTTCCTACGCAAACACAGCTGATTTGTGAGACTGTGCCCATTCCGATATTACTTAATACAATACTATATAAGAAGGTGATTTGGCGTTTATCGCAAATATAAAATGTGTAAAATTCCTACACTTTTCCAAAAATATGTGTTTACTAGAAACGATAAAGCGCCGAGATATTGCTGTTTTCCATATAGAAATTGACGTTTGTCGCAACGATCGCAATGTTATCCTAAAAAGCTTCGAGTGTCACCCATTTCTTTGCTTTGTTTTTAATTGTGAGCAACTTAATAATGTCAATATGGGGTTTAGCTAGAAGCGTCCGCCTCTTGTCTGTACTTGTATGTTTGGTTTTTGGATCAATCATGAGCACTATTCAATATAGCAAAGTGTGCCGATATTTTGCATAAAAACGACATTTACCGCTGCACACTGCAAAATTGATCCAATGGGATTTTCCATTATTTACTTTGTTGTTGTAACTATATAATTCATTAGCCATAAGCTTTTGCTAAATGCCGCTGGAATAGTATGCCCTGACCGGAAACAAATTTAGGTCAATTCGGTAATTGTCGTGGGAATATCGCGATAGTCTAAATGTGTGCCAATGGCCACTTAAATTTGTTGATCGTTATGAAAAAACTGTAAAGAATGTGTAGAAAATAGTACAAAAACAAAATTGTGCTTAATTGTACATAAATACTTTGCTTATAATCCACCCTGAGCGACTGTGTTCTATAAGAAGTATTGAGGGGTTATTGGTTTTCAAAACTTCCATAAATTCTAGGCGCTGTTCAGAACCATTTGTCTGTCTTATCGATGATAGAAATCTTCTCAATTAGTCATAGTTTTGTAGGAAATTTACTGCTCTATAAAAATGGTCCCTTATTACGTTTACGAGATATTCATCGTCAAACATCAATGCTTATTAGGGTGAATCAAAAAAAAATTTTTTTTTATTTTTTCATTTGGTACTCTGACAAATAGGTTCCTAGGCACCTCTCAGAAAGCCTCTCCAAAAACCAATAAGTTTCATCATTAATAATAATTTAGTTCATTGAGTTATAAAATTAATAAGAAAAAAAACAAATTCCCAAAAATAATCAAACTTTAACTGTTAATATCTTTTAAACGGTTGGGTTTACGAAAAAATCGTACAGACCTTTTTTGTAGAGCATTCAATTTCCTACAAAATCTAAGGAACAAGATATTTTTTCGAGTAGTTGGAAGCGAGATATAAAGTTTTCTATATGATAATAAGAAAAAATCGAAAATTGTAAGTAGGGGGACCTTCCCGTTACAATTAAGAACTCATTCTTGGAGAGTACCACTATCTATATTTCAGAGTACCAAACGAAAAAAAAAAAATTTTTTTTAATCACCTTAATGACCATATTACATAAGTGCCTCTCGAACCTGCAATGACCGTTGTATATAGAGAAAAAAACTTGAACTTATCTTTAGGAAGGTCTATTAGTTGACAAACTATTACCAGAGCATCTTCCCCATTCCTAAAGCTTTTTAATTTGATTCGCCACACCTTTCAGAATGTTTTAAACACTACTCTTAGTAAACATTTCTAAAAAACCTCGTCAACACATTTATATTCAAGACTTTTTATCTCTCATTTAATCAGTAACTATTGTTCCTTTCTCTTCTAAAAGTGGTATCATATATCTAGAATATTCTGCTAAGAGCCGATTGTTCATCTATTCGATATTACTATATACTATTTGAAAAGCTTTTAGCGAAATTTTACCTTTTGCCAACTTACAGTTCTCTGGAATTTTATAGAAAATAGTGAAGAGCTCCAGTTATTCATAACATTAATTGTTTTGTATATAGTGTTTGCCTATAAAATGAGCTCTTGGGAGAATAATCAAGAGATCGAAATATTTCGTGAATACCTGCGTATACCAAGTGTGCATCCGGACGTTGATTATGGTAAGTATAAAGTGTATATACACATGTACCAGAAATTAGAAAGCAATCGTAGCTGGAATTTTTTACATTCTCTGTAAAACGTATATTACATACAGGTTGTTAGGTTAGATATAGATGTTTCCAATAATCATTATAGTGTCTTTCTTTAGTGATATTTCGGTATTAATACTGGAGTTCTTAGCTCGGCCGTCAGAAATCAAAATATGATTAGTTTTAACTTTCGCAAAAGATTTCTGTTATTTTTCATTTATTCGGCTCGCACCGTCGTCATAGATATGCTTCAGAGTTATCAAAAAATGTACAGGTTTTGTCGTTTATTAGCAATCTAAGCTATTGTTCCTCTCTGTCCATCCGGTATGAACTCCAGCTTTAGGCTTCCTGACTATTGTAGTGTCTCTAAGATGAGGTTGCAGCCATTAAGATAGCATTGGATTTACTGCTTCGAAATGCAGCTTCCTTCAGAGAAGTGACCATCCAATCAGATAGAAGAGCGGCGATACTAGCCTAGAACTCATTAATAGAGCCTTCAGGGTGCCTAACCTCTTTATCAATAGAATCGAGTGTCTTTGTGATAAAAATGGCATGAGTGATAAGCCACAGCGGAATCACAGAAAACAAGCTAATAAGCTAGCAAGAAAAGGCACCCTAGAATCGCTTTCGGTAGTATAGGAGCGGGTCGGTGCTCCTGTATCCTCTTGTGTTCTACTACTGGATAGTTGGGTTTCGCAGAAGCTTAGCCAGCGCTGGGCCAGATCTAGGGATCTCGTTGCACTCAGTAAAGCTCTTCCTAGTTTTGGGTCTTTTACAAACCATTGCCCTATTTGCGTTCACGCAGTAAGGCTGGAAATCATAACAGTCGTCATCTGCAGATGCTGTATGGAAGAAGATGAAATGGAAACAACTCAATAATTTCTTCTTGACTGTCTCGCGTTTGGGTGGTCAAGACTTAAATCCTTGAGAGCGCATAACTTCAGACATCCTACCGAGCTGGTGGGAATGAAAATTAAACGCCCTTGCAAATTTCTATTTGCTACAAATTTATAAGTTCGAAGATAGGAGTTATTCTTTCCTAAGGCTTCACAAAAAAACTACGTATAACAGTCCACGTGCGATCTTTGATCAGCCGTCTAACCTAACTTACCTACCGTGCTTAGTCCAGCGTATTATAAAAATGACTGCCTCAAAACACTATCTAAACCACCATGATTTCAAAAACTCATAAAATACATCACTCTCCTCAGCACCCTGCGTGGAATTCCTGAAAAGACAGGCAATCGATTTGGGATTGCCTATTGAAATTTACTCTCCCGCGGGCCCGACAAAACCGGTTGTTGTCATAACATGGGTAGGCAAGCAACCAGATTTGCCTTCGGTGGTCTTGAATTCACACATGGATGTTGTGCCCGTGTTTCCCGAGAAGTGGACTCACCCACCATTCGGTGCCGACATCGATAAGGAGGGCCGAATATATGCGCGTGGCGCACAGGACATGAAATGTGTGGGCATGCAATATCTGGCAGCGATAAGGGCGCTGCGCAAAAACGATGTGATCTTAAAGCGCACCATTCATGTGATTTTTGTACCAGGTAAGTAATTATGTATGATATGAATGTGCTCGCAAACATCACGTAAGAGCATTAAACTCAGTAATCTCAGTGCATAAGTATATACGCTAAGAGTTTTATGATTTGTTCGTATCGCGTTCGCATTTGTGATAAACCTTTTATCAAACAATAAACTTGACTACAAAACAATTATATATTTACAGATGAGGAAATTGGTGGCGTCGAGGGCATGCGCGTGTTCATCCAATCGAAGGATTATGAAAAACTAAATGTGGGCTTCTCACTGGACGAAGGCATCGCCTCGGCCGATGAAACTTTCCCAGTTTACTATGCGGAGCGCAGCATCTGGCGTAAGGATGGAATGCTTTCTTTGATTTGTTCATTACAAACTGTAATTTATGTTATCAATTTTATTTCAGATGTCCACTTTATATTTAGCGGCACAGCCGGTCACGGTTCCTTGTTACATAAAAATACCGTTGGCGAGAAACTTCATTTCATTCTAAATAAACTGATGGAATTCAGACAGCACGAAGTGAAGCGTTTAGAAAACGATAGTTCGCTTTCTATTGGTGACGTCACAACCATCAATTTAACCAGGCTAAATGGCGGTGTGCAGAGCAATGTGGTGCCACCGACGTTGGTTGCTGTTTTCGACATGCGTTTGGCGTTGAGCGTTGATCATGATCTCTACGAGAAACAGGTATTTCGAAAATATTTTGTAGCATCAGCAAATAGTGTTCTAAGTAAATGCAGTGAGGTTTACAAAACTTTTATGAAGATAAAAAAATGTGGCATTTGACCAATAAGCGTTAATACGTAGGAAAAGTGCGGCTTATGATATCCGAAAATCCCTCGTAGCGTTCTAAACTATTAATAATCTCTGAGAGAACTGAAATAATCCGTTATAGCAATTTTTTCTTAAAAGAAAAATATTTTCTTAAAAAAAAATATTTTCGGAAGTTCTTCTATGCTGTTGCATTGCCAGGAAAAAACTATTATTTCAGTACGTTCCTTTAAGCAGCTCTCCCTTAGTTACATAGTTACCTTCGATCAGATGGTTGTCTACAAGGATTTAAGAACGCATAAGATAGAAGACGGAAGATAGAATATTTTCCAACGTAAGTTTGCATTCATCAGTTAACTGGCATTCCTTGATCACAAAAACCGTATTGTAACATAATATCTGCCCGACTTTCCAAGCTTCTTTATTAACCCAACTTAAAAATACGTTTTCAGAAAATCGGTGATAACTTTCTCATATGACTAAAATTTCTGTTCGCCGATCACAATAAATCTCACGGTTATAAAATCTGGTCTGTTGGTGGGAGTTTTCGAGCCATTTAGCCATGGCAACAGCAGAAGTCTTTTTTATACTTTTGCTAGAGGTTGCTACAGAGTATGATAGATTTGTTCACCTAAAACTAAGCGAGATAGATATTCGGTATACCATATAGTACCTATAAATGATCAGGACGGAGGACGAGTTGAAATCAGGGGGACTGTCTGTCTGTCCGGCCGCTGTGCAAGCTGCAACTTGAGTAAAAATTGAGACATCTTGAACATCTTCGGCAAAAAAAAATTACGAGTTCGTAGATGGGCGTATTGGAAACACTGCCACACCCACAAAATGACATTAACCGAAAGAATAAAAAGTGCCAAAACTCTAAATTAAGATATATGTAGAACTTTCATTTGGCAAGGGTATCGCAATAGCAAGGGACACCTAATATAATGACTTTCAAAATTACGGCTGACTTTATACCGCTTACAACAGCCAATATATAATGAATAAAATCAGGTGAAAACTCGCCCTAGACATCATATTGCTAAGATGATTTCTTTACCTGAAGACATTGCCCTGACTTTAATCCTGGCAAGTTGCCAGAGTGTGAAAAGTTGGCTTATACCTGGACTCACTTGTTTGTACTTGTTCTGTCTTGTGATCATCCCAGTAGTCAATATAAATAACGCCTTGTGAAAATGGTAGCCTATCCATTAGTGGTTGGCGCTGGAAGTTCCCTGTTTCGACTATTTCTTCGTCTTATTGTAAATTAATGATTTCGTGCTCAATTGACGGTTACCAGACAAAACAGAAACTCTTTCGGATTGCGTTGCAGACACTGCTTTAACGTTGTTTCTACATTGCACTTCTTATTCGGAGTGGGCGAACGCACCATATGGGATATTTTATTGTCTCAGCGTTTAATCCACACCTTGTGGACTTCGATCGCGTTATCCAACCATACCTTGATCCACATTTTGCCATTGGAGCTGCACTGTTTGATTTCATTACGCAATTTCACTTCCAAAAATAAAAATCGAAACATCGACCGATATTGCTATTTTTAATTTTTTTTAAATTCCGCGTATACACACGCTGCCACGCGTAGTCAGAACAAAACTGTGAATTCGATTCGGCTTAACAGTAGTGCTCGATAGTAGAAGTTTTCTTACGAGTAGTTATCAGACTGCCCTCATATTCTTAATCTGAATTTTATGCTGCCACGATGTGTGTCTAAATATCTTCTTCTTTTTTACTAACTTATTTTACTTTTCTCCCCAAAATATGCAGCTAAATAAATGGTGTGAGGAAGCTGGTGGTGGCATCGAAATAAAATTTGAACAAAAGCAACCAAAAGTTGAAGCCACGAAAATTGATGATTCCAATCCCTTCTGGTTGGCATTCAAAAAAACGACAACGGAACTGTAAGCACGAACATCAATTAAATTTTGTTAATTTAGTTAATTTATTTTATTTCATTTGTGCTGTTTAGTGGCTTGAAAATCACGCCTCTTGTATTCCCCGGTGGCACCGACAGCCGTTATATTCGTCAAGCTGGCGTTCCAGCCATTGGATTCTCACCAATGAACAACACTCCCGTGTTGTTGCATGATCACGATGAGTTCTTACAAGCGGATGTTTACTTGAAAGGAATTGAATACTATAAAAAAATCATACCAGCTGTTACAAATGTTTAGTTTATTTTTTTTTTTCTCATTGTTTAATTGTATAATATTGTTGATTTGATGGTGTTAAATATAAAATTTAAATATAAAAATTATTGATTTATAGATATTATTGTAGAATTACTATTTTTTTTCTAAAAAAAATATGCTGGTGGGTTGGTTCTTGATCGGTTGAATAGTGCCAAAAGAATTCTCTCTGGTTCTTTGATATTATTTGTACATATTATATTATATGTACTTACAAACTTATTTACTTAAGTATGTGTGTAATTGCTAGCAATTGCGCATGCATTTATTAAGTACTTTCCCATGCTAGCTATCTATTCGCATTGCATTATCAGAACAATAATTGTTATATGCGTTATCATACAGTTAAATTGTGGTGTCACAACGATAAGAGCAACAATAATTCAATTCTCTTGCAAATTGAGTGCAATAAACTTCGTGTAGATTAACTGTGAAATTGTATTCAAATATAATTACTTATTAACACATATTCATGTGAAGCTATAAGCTATTAAACGTCACCGGAATCTACATACATATGTATATATAACGAAAAATACTTTTACACTTACGATGTTTGGATTTTATTTTTTATCAGTTGATTGGCAGATAAATACTTATATTATATATATTTGTGTATACATTGTGACAAAAAAGAATCCGGAAATTATAGTTAAATTCTCCGGGTAAATGATATTTCAAAAATATATATACTGCTAAGCTGGTAGGATTGTCCTTAATTACTAAGCCAAATATGAGCGCAGCAGCTGCTTTCATAAGTCGGTACAACTCAGAAGTGCGTTGGGATTTTTACAATGAATAAAAATATACACAAATAATTTGTCTCAAACTTTGTATTTCTAACCAAATTTTGTGTGCGGAATCATTGTGTATGTTGAAAAAGTCTTACGGTGATTCAGTTTTATCAAAAACACAAGCCTACGAGTAGTACAAAGCCTTCAAAGACGGTCGAGAAATGGTTGAAGACACATCTCGTTCTGATTGATTCTCGACCTTTTCAATTGGTGACAATATTAAAAAATTGAAAAACTGAAGGAAAATCTCTTAGGCCAGTGTTAGAAAGATGGCAAAAGAGAGCTCGATATTTCACGAGTCAGTTCGAATGATTTTGGTGGATATTTTGGGTATGAAGCGATAAAGCTGATTGTTTTTCAAAAATGTTACCGTAAACAAGTCTCTTTAATAATAATAATAATACCCAACGATTACCCTCCTCCCGCCCAACCGACGCGAGGGGCGCAATCCGCGAACGAGCGGAATTAGCCGAGTCATAAAAGGCAAAAGAGTTTTAAGCGTTGCGATCTTAAGCTGCTCAGCTACAGAAACAAAAATTTCAACAGCCAAAACTAAGAATTTGATTAAAGATTATAATTTTTAAATGTTATTTGTTAAGAGTAGATAAAATAATTTTTTTAATGGTAAAGAGTGAATCTGTTAGATCAAATGTGCTGGAATGAAAATTGAAATCGTGACATATACGGCGGAATGTTTCGTTTAACTCGAAATTTGTTCTAGAAAATTTTAAAAGYAAAGGTYTAAACTGCCTGGTAGAGHGAGCGGGAATGTTAAAATTAATATCAGACAAGAGAGATGGGCTACAGACTGACCCATTGATGAGTTTTACAAGAAATATTATACCAAGCATTTCCCTACGACTAGCGAGTGTAGGGAGATCTATAAGCTTTAAACGGTTAGTGTAAGGGGGAAGATTTAAATTGAAATCCCAATTCAAATGATTTAAGGCAAGAAGTAAAAATTGTTTTTGAACGGACTCTAGTTTCTCAGAATCAACTTGATAACAAGGGTTCCATACCACGGAAGCATACTCTAATATAGGCCTCACCAAAGATGTAAAAAGAATTTTTGTGGTAAACGGATCTCTAAATTCTTTAGACCAACGTTTAACAAAACCAAGAGCACCTTTAGCTTTAAAAACCATGGAAGATGTGTGAAGATTAAAATTGAGGTCCAAAAACTCAATGAATACCATTGTTCAACCACCGTATTTACCAGATTTGGCTCTGTGCGATATTTACTTCTTCCCCAAACAGAAAAAAACTGACGAAGACATAAAACAAAATTTGCTGAAGGAGCTGAAGGTCATCACAAAAAGTGCTGAAAAAATATTTCTCATAAGTGGGGATTACCTTGAAAGCGACAAAATAAATATTGATGAATAATTAAAAATTTTGTGCTTTGTTTACAATTTCCGGGTACTTTTGTCATAATGTATACTCCTTGTTCAGACAAAATAGTTATTTTAATTCTTAGTATGTGATATTAAGGAGAAGATTTAGAGGTGGCATCTTCAGATCGTACTAATTTTGAGTTATTACCCAATCGGAAGCCCCGTGTTATAAGCCTCTCCTGAAATGGCTTCATCGTCTACTGTAAATGTAATTGTTTTTGATTTCGTCTCATTTCTGAAGTGTCATTCGCTAGATTATTGCACAGTTTCGACGTCATATTCATAAATCCACTTCTCGTCCCCAGTAATGATTGATGCGTTTGGTGAATGTAGGATTCTCAACTTACCTCTTCATAACCGTTACGGCCTCTATTCGTTCGTTCAAGGACTGCCCTCAACTGCCCTTATCATCGCCCTATTGTTGTGATATCGCACGATCATGGTGTCTAATCGACCGAAACAAAACGTGAAATTATCTGCTCATCGAAGGGTTCTCTCAGTAAATCCATTAATTGGATCACCCGTTATTTACTATCATTCCTGGATAAATAATAAAATATTCGTCCACCCTCGAACAAGATTTGAAAAACATAAAATTACTTAAACCCTGAATAGAACTCCATCAGGTAGGAGCATGCGGTGCCTGGTTGGTGGTGGTTGAGTAAAATCATTTGTGGTCATGTAATATTTACCACAAAATATATATGTACATATGTTTATAATATATTGTGTTCAAACGTAGTTTTCAGTGGTCAACATTTTACCAAACCCTATAATTGTTCATAAATATTTCAACAAACTGCCACAAATGCTCAGTATTTAAAGTTCTCTCCAACGGGACAAAGCTAAATAAATTGTAATTTTTATGAGTGTGAAAGTCTAATTGTATTTGGTGTGCGAATTGCATCATAAAGATAATAATACAGATAAGAATAAACTTATTTAAAAAGAGTGGGAACTTGAACTTGAAGTTGCAAAAATATTATTATATTCACTGATAATTCACTGAGTGCATTGATATCATCTCGATTTTCATCTAAGCGACTTGTTTTTAGTGACTAATTGTTGTTGCAATGAGCTCTTGGAAAGATAGTAAAGAAATCGAAATATTTCGGGAATATCTGCGAATACCAAGTGTACATCCAGATATAGACTATGGTGGGTAAAACAGAGCTGGAATAAAGCAGTTCGCTTCCTTTCTTTATACATTGTGCCAAAAAAAGTGAAGTAGTTGTAAATAAAATTTATTGACTTGTTTGCACTCTTCTTTAAGAAAATTCACTTTTATCGGGGCGAGTCGAGCAGGAACCATGTCCTTCACTTTTTTAATATTTTTATCAGTTGAAGAGGTCGAAGGCTATTGTCTGAAAAACTTACCATTTACGTGGCTTGACACTTGTATTCATAGCATTAGGCACTTCTAAATTTGCGCAACTGCCGTCTGGCTGTTCTTTTGTACGACATGACAAAGAAAAAAGTCACCGTTAGTCAAATATGGGAAATACGGTTTAGTATTTTTGGTAAAATTGGTATATTTTTCACTTTCTTAGATTACTTGTGTTGCATTGGTATCAATCTTAACATATCAGGTCGAAAAACGAATTAACTATTGAGATCGACAAACGAATTTTTGTGCATCTAAACATCGAGATGGTATACCTTGTTTCGCGTGCTCGAAACCGGTTTTACTTAGACCCATAGTCTCTTAGGCAAAGTTGTTTAAAATGATCCGTAAAACAAATCAAAAAATCGACCTCCTCTATTGAGCATCCCTGCAACATATTTTTTTCCTTCACAAACAAATCGAATTTACATACGTTCTCAAGAATTGGGACTGACGGACTTTGAGAAACGATTTAGGCTTGCTTTCATATAACATTGTTTTCACTCAAGAACTGAACTTTTTAATGGATGCAATTGAAAGAAATTGATTTTGATAACATCTGTTTCCAACAGGACGGGGCTACGTACCACACAGCACATGCAACAACCGAATTATTGCGGGAATAGTTTGGAGATTCGATTATTTCAAGAAATTTTGGCATTGAAAGGCCTCCAAGAAGTTGTGATTTAACATCATTAGACTACTTCTTGTCGGGTTATTTGAAGTCATTGATCTTTAGCAATAAACCTGACTCTCTTCAAGCTTTAGAAATCAATATTACTTTACTCTATTATAAGTACTCGGAAAATTAGTTTCATCGAGTTCGTTGTTTTATTCAGAACATAATTGATCGATTATACTCGTCTAGTCCAAGAACTACTGTATTTTTTTTTTTTTTTTAATAATATCACTCTTATTGGAAAACCCTGTATTGGAACAATCCTCGGAATCACCTCCTCCAACAGTCAAAACAATAAAACCAATCCCAATGCCTAACAGCCTAGAACAACCCTTATATTACATTGTTGTTACTCATATTAATACCCTACCAGATCGTAGTAATTAGTAAACCACTTTTCATAACTTTCAGCACCCACGGTGGAGTTTCTGAAAAAACAGTCCAATGACCTAGGATTGCCAATTGCGGTGCTTCATCCCGCCAGTGTGGAGAAGCCAACAGTTGTAATTACGTGGGTGGGGCAACAGCCGGAACTACCTACCATTATGTTGAACTCACACATGGACGTGGTGCCAGTTTATGCCGACAAGTGGAAACATCCACCTTTTGCTGCCGAAATCGACGAGGAAGGTCGTATATTTGCACGCGGGTCGCAGGATATGAAATGTGTGGGCATGCAATATCTGGCAGCCATACGTGCGCTGCGTAAAAACGGCGTCACACTGAAACGCACAGTACATGTAACATTCCTACCAGGTTCGTATGAACGATATAAGAAGTGAACTGAATTATGTTTGAATTGTGGTAACTTTGCAGACGAGGAAATTACTGGTCCAATGGGTATGAAGGCCTTTCTGCAATCTGAAGACTTTAAAAAACTAAATGTTGGCTTCTGTTTCGACGAAGGCATTGCATCTGCCGATGAGACATTTCCAGTTTTCTATGCGGAAAGAAGTCTTTGGCGTGAGCGAAACCAAATCTCAAATATAATATAATTTTTTTATTTTGAGTATTTTATTACTTTTAGATGTACATTTCATAATTAGTGGCAATGCCGGGCACGGTTCGCTGTTGCACAAAAATACGGTAGGCGAAAAGTTGAACTATATTCTGAGTAAATTGTTTGAGTTTAGACAACACGAAGTCGATCGTTTGGAAAAAGATAAATCTTTGCAACTTGGCGATGTCACGACCATCAATTTAACCGTTGTAAAAGGTGGTGTACAAAGCAATGTGGTGCCACCGGTTATGGAAGCTGTTTTCGATATGCGTTTAGCGTTGAATGTAGACCACGATGTTTTTGATAGACAGGTACGTAAATAGATTTGTAAGTGTGTATATAATTAATATTTTCTATTTGAGATTTAAGTTAGCTTATGTTTACATTGTTTTTGAATCTAACAATTTCTGTATTGTTTGTTGTAAAGCTCAAAGCGTGGTGCGAAGAAGCTGGCGGTGGTGTGGAAATCGTATATGAGCAAAAAGAGCCGCAGGTTGCGGCTACAAAAATTGATAACTCCAATCCATACTGGTTGGCATTTGAGAAAACTATGAAAGATTTGTATGTTTTGAAACTTTGTATTTGACTTCTGGGAAGTTGTAAGATCGAAAACTTTCTTTAAACCCAATTTCAGAAACCTTAAAATCCAACCACTTGTGTTTCCTGCCGGCACAGATAGCTATTATATACGCGGATTGGGCTTGCCCGCCATAGGTTTCTCGCCTATAAATCATACACCCGTGTTGTTGCATGATCACGATGAATTCCTGCAAGCGGACGTCTACTTAAAGGGCATTGAAATTTACAAAAACGTTATATCGGCTGTTGCTAATGTTGAAAAATAAAAAAATAACTGCAATTCTAATTTCTATTCCGATTTGAATATATTATTTCAATTGAAAAAAAATTCGGCCAAACATTCCATTATAATCCAATTTTTTTCCTATGTTTAATTTGAAATAAAAATTATAAATTGTGACGAAAAAATACGCGGAAATTGTAAATATAACACAAAATATTTAATTATTTATTTTGTCGCCTTCAAAGTAATCCCCACCAAATGTAATACACTTATGCCAACAATTTCCTCAGTCCTCGAAACACTTCCCATAAGCACTTTTTGGGATGGCTTTCAGATGCCGAGCTCTTCTGGCCTCTGTGTATCGATTTTCAAGCACCATATCCTTCACTTTTTTCATCAACGATCAACTCGACCTTCTTTGAAGGCTTTGTGTCACTGATAAACTTGTATTTCTGATAAACTGAATCACGGTAAACCTTTTTCAACATTCACAACGATTCCGCTAACAAAATTCAGTTAGAAATACAATATTTGAGACAAACTATTACTCTTTTTATCGCATTGCACTGCTGAGGTGTACCATACTTACTTAAGCAGCTGAAGGTCATCCAGCATAATCTTATTACGTGTACAAGTCTAAGGACATTTACATTAAGCGTTAGCATGCTTGTATTGGCTCAAATACCATAATGAAGATTTGTATTATACGTAGGTTGACTCTTATATTTCAAGATTTGGCAGCCCTAGTGTTACAATCTGGAAATTTACAATTTTATGGTAACGTTTGACATTTTGGTGGTATATTCAGAATATTTTTACGAAACGACCGCTAATTGTGCTGTTTACAGTAACTTAAAATATTCTTCTCGACGAAAAAATGGAATTAAATCGCGAACATTTTCGAGCGATTATTTTTTGCAACTTTCGACATAAAGAGTGCATTAACGATGAAGCTTTATCAAGGACCACTGCAAGAACCAGTGTTTATCAATGGAATGGTGAATTCAATCGAGTTCGTTGAACACTCCAAGACAAATTGCAGTAAGATCGTCTAAAATCAGCTGTTGTTCCGGTATCTAATGATGCTGTATGCAAAGTAATAGAGCAAGATCGTCATGTGACCTATTGTGAGAAAGAGAAAACTTTAGACACTAGTGGGACTTCAATATTGCATGAAAATTTTACTGTAACAAATATTTGTTGACTTTGAACCCAACACAATTTATGAATCGCTTAATGAAAGCCTGGTGTCGATTGGCCGTGAGATATGTTAACGAAGTACGATAGCGATGCTTCGAAACACGTCTTTGACATCGTGACATGTGATAAATCTAAATCCATGATTGACTATGAGTACGATAGTAAACAGCAGTCGTTTGTTTGGGTGTTCTAAAATGAGCCGAATCCAACAAAAGTTGAATGATGCAGGTGGCAAAAGTGCTTCGAAAATGAGTTCAAACGCAGGCATAATTGTGTAGAGCTTAATGGAGAATATTTTGAAAAACAATAAAGCGAATTCCGGTGAACGAAAATTTTTTTGTTCTCGAATCTCGAGATATAAAATGCAGCGTCCGTAATATAATACATCTATAATATACATCCTCCGGTTAATTTTATATCAGATATTAGATACCCATGCCATACCTATTATTTTGTTGTAACATAGTACAATATGGCTTGATAAATCTATAAAATCGGTCAATATTTTCCTACGCCTCACATAAACTTCCGCTGTCCCCTAACTTCAATTTACTTTTTATGCTTGTATGATTATTATATGCAATAATTCTGCCGTATATTGCTGACATGATATTTATGATAAAACTGAAACTAATGGGACAAAAGCAAGAGAAGACATTACATGTATTCTCAATGTTATGCCAATATCATTTCATAGTTTTAACGGTTTTATATGTTTATAAGAACAGTTTAGTTTATGGTACATGAGAGCATACGAGTTTCTTTTAAATAGTACAGCATAATATATATGAGGGATATATTGCATACAAGTATATCAGTGCAGTTTAATATGTGTCTTCACTAGAACAATTTTTTTTTTTTTAACAATGCGAAAACATGCAAAGTCTAATAAAAAAAACATTACTTTTTATAAAACATATTTAGGTTTTATTTAATATTGTTTTAATGTTCCGATTTAGGTTAAATATGCTCAGCTTTGTTCGATGACTAATTGCCATTATGGAGGTTATATCATAATGTCGGCATAGCAACTATTGACTATAAACCAAAACAGTGATTTTGTCGATTTTCATAAACTATTCGTCTTACACCGGAACAGATAATAATCACTAAATGTCGGGTTCGGATTATAGAGTGGCCACATAAGAACCTCTCAAACAAGCTCCCGAAACTTCTAGCGAGTCACTATTAACCTGGTATCCTTCTGTTGGAACACAACTCTACAATTCCAAAGCTGGCCGCTTCCGGACGACTGCTTACTTTAGACAGTTCAATCGTTAACAGTAGAGGTCCGAATTAACTTGGCTGAAGCCAAAAAATTTTAATAAACTGCATGTGGTTACAACTTCGTAGGGTTATCAAACAAATTTTTATATCGACCTTTCTTCTTCATTTGTGTATAACTTGGGTTGATTAAAAGGAATTTCTAAAGTCTTCTCTCATTTTTTATTAAAAATTTTATTATTATTTAATGATATGAGCAAAAATTTCGAGACCTATTCATTCAGTTATCAAAAATGAGAAAAGATGATAAAAAGAATCGAAAAACTCTCAAAATACCTTGTTCGACCGTTTAAATGTGAAATAATTTTACAAAGTGTCCTAATGAAAAATAAAATTTTAATTTACTTTACAGCTTTACTAATCATTTTTTACGGTATAAAAATCGGTTATAACTGTATTATATGCATATGCAGTAAATGCATTCAATTAAGTCTAAATAAACATTTTTAACGATCACTGGATTTTAGTTTAATTGTATAATTACTGTTTATGATAATATGATGGTGATAAGGTTATCCTGAGCTAAATATATGCAAATCATTCCTTATCAATTGTTAACATTACGTCTTTAAAAAAAAATGCAATTCGAAAGTGATAGCGCTGACCTGATATGCATATATATATCGATATATATTTATTATCGGAAAGATACTTATACCCTCAACAGGGTATATTAAATTTGCAACGGATTTTGTAACACCCCGAAGGAAAAGTCGAAGTCCTTATAAAATATACATACATATATATGTATATATATACAAGGGAAATTATTAACTCGGTCGTCATCAAAATGGGGGTTTCTCTTCCGAGGCTGTTGTTAGTTCGTTTCGTGGCGTTTTCTACGTGGCGGCTCCCAAACCCAGCGCACAACTCTAGCGGGGGATGGTTCGCCTTTTCACTTTAGCTTGCTTCAAACGGATCTTCTTTGGCTACCCAGGAGATACTTGGTCTAAGACCGAAAGTCGTGAGCTGCGTGAGTCATATGTAAAAGTATCCAAGTGAATGGGAATCAGAGAACTTTCCTCACTTTCGTGAGCTTCTACATATGACCCCATCCTCCAATGCCAATCCTCCAATAATGCTCCGTCAAAATCAGGAAGAATCTCTTCGAGCCGTCCGATGCCAAACGAGGTTTCAGACTCTCACTCATTCGCGCGCCTTCTTCAATATACTGCTGGAGAACTTAATTTCGTCACACTGATCTATCTTCCCCGAAATAATTGGAGAAATAGTTTATGATGTACAGTATCTTGTTTTCAACCAAATCTCTACATTTTAAATTAATCGATACATTTTGTATTCATCGATATTGTTATCGATACTTATCGAACATTGATTAATCTCAGATAAGTCTGCTAAATATAGAGGCCCTACTTACATGCTGTTCACATTGATAGGATATAATGAGAAGTTCAACGAGATAACAAATAGTTCTACAGGTACTTACTCAGCAATTGGTCTCCCTGAAGTGCAAGTGGGCATAATAAGAGTTAATAACAACAACTTTTTTACGCACTTAAAGTAAAAATAATTTTCACAAAACAAATTACGGCTTAAAATTTAAATTAATTGTTCTTAAATTTTATTTGAAACAAATTTATGGCTGAAAATATGAGCGACTGGGAGAACAATAAGGAAATACAATTGTTTCGCGAATATTTGCGAATACCCAGCGTCCATCCAAATGTAGATTACAGTACGTTAAATAAATAATTTTTTAAAAAGTAAAGTTACTTAAAACTTGATTTTTTTTGCATAAAAAATAGCACCATGTGTGGATTTTTTGAAAAGGCAAGCCAAAGATTTGGGTCTACCTGTACAAATATGCTATCCAGGCGGCCCCACCAAGCCCATAGTAATTATGACATGGCTGGGCAAACAACCTGAACTACCAACAATTATGCTCAATTCGCATATGGATGTGGTACCGGTTTATCCGGAAAAGTGGACGCATCCACCTTTTGCCGCAGAGATAGACGAGCAAGGACGCATATTTGCGCGTGGCTCACAGGATATAAAATGTTTGGGCATGCAGTACTTGGCAGCTATACGGGCGTTAAAAAAGAAAGGCGCGACATTCAAACGAAGTATACACATCACTTTCGTGCCCGGTAAGCGGTCTGTTGTGGGATTCTTATTATTTTAGAATCAAAATTATATGATAATTCGATTTGGAATGGAAGATATTCAGGAATTTTATGTTAGAAATTATAGAGCAAAGTGCTTGAACTACTTAAAATTGCAAATATTTTAGATGAGGAAATAAGTGGTATTCTGGGCATGAAATGTTTCGTACACACCGAAGATTTTCGAAAACTGAATGTCGGTTTTTGTTTAGACGAAGGCGTAGTAAACGTAAAGGATGAATATGTCGTATACTATGCGCAAAAGACTATTTGGTGTAAGTACAAAACCAAAAGGCTGGAATAAATATCACACTATCGTTTATAAACTTTATGTACAGATGTTAATTTCACTATAAGTGGCACAACGGGACATGGATCCTTGTTGCACAAAAATACAGCAGCTGAAAAATTCCAATATATTCTGGGTAAAATGTTGGAGTTAAGGAAAAAAGCGGAAAATCAGTTAAACGGCAATCGCTCGCTGGATCTTGGTAATGTGAATACCGTTAATTTGACAGTAGTGAAAGGTGGCCTACAGAACAATGTCATACCGCCTGTGATTGAGGCAACTTTCGATCTACGCTTGGGTATCGAAGAAGATCTTGAGGCACTACATAAGCAGGTTAGCCAAGTGGTTGCTTATAATTTTTATGGATTTTTAATAATTTGTTCTTGATAATTGCAGCTCCAAGATTGGTGTGAAGAAGCTGGCGGTGATATAACGATCAAATTCCCTACTCAAGACAAAAAAACTCCGCCCACTGCTATAGATGAAACCAATCTTTTTTGGGTTGCTATGCAAAATGCGTTGAAAAAACTGTATGCTCAGGCGTTCCAAAACTTTTTTTTATTATTTATTAGCAATTTATTTAAAATTTTTTTCAGTGGTTTGAAAGTGCGTACCGCAGTTCTGCCAGGTGTCACAGACGGTCGATACGTGCGTCAAGTGAATATACCAACTTTATGTTTCTGTCCGATGGCGAATACGCCGATTCTACTGCACGCTAATGATGAGTATTTGCAGGCTGACATCTATTTGAAGGGCATAGAAATATTCGAAAATGTATTGCCAGCCATAGCTAATGTTTAAACTAAATCATATAAATTTATAGAAAGTATTTTCAACAAAATGTTGCCTTTTAAAATAAATGTAAAGAAGCTGGAAAGAAGGTCCAAGCTTGGGTGGTACTAAATTTTTAGGAACCATAAGCAATAGTAGTCTAAAATATATTTTTGATGCTAACTGCATCGATATTTTTTCGATAACTAAGATTCCAATACGATATAGGGCATTCAGAGTGAGGAGACCATTAAACTTGGCATATGAGCGCTACTCGAAGATTTGGACCTATTTCGTCTCCTTGCACAATTAAAGATTTTTATAAAAATTTTAATTTTTAAAGAGGTCATACTTTTTTCGGAGTTGGTATTTTTGACAGCTATCACGTGTAAATTTATTACCAAAATAATAGTTCAGTTCGTGCGACGCATCGCGTAAAATATATTCAGTCGACATAATCGTCCAGCAGAGGCGGTAATTCGAGCAGACATGGATCAGTTTCGCACCACGTTTACTCTATTGCGTAAAGGGCATCTTCAGAAACGCCGTATAGTGCGTAGTGAAGACGCTTTTTTTGCTGTCGAAGAGAGTACAGAAAAGGACCCGAAAGATTGGCTCTACTCTTATACCGACGCATTAATTGGAACTGTTTCCATCCACTTTATGGAAGATTTTGCGGAAAGATCTTGGATAACGGACTTACGTAATTCAGCCTGATTAAGAATTAAAGCCGATCATCAAGCGCAACGCACGTTCGGTGAATGAACCCAAAACGTGATGGGCACAGATCCTTATTTTCATAAGAAGATTTGGTTCGGCGATGAAGCTCAGATTTGGTTGAATGGGTACGTTTATAAATGTGAGATGATAATCCGCAAGGCATTGTTGAGACGATGTTACATCTTCAGAAATTCACTGTTTAACTAGGATTAATAACCTTTTCGTGTCTGAATTGAAGGATGTTGTTATGGAAGACCTTTTAATCGAACAAGCTGACGCTATATGCTATTTAGCTGACGATAAAATCAATATATTGAAGGAAAACGCGTCTCGTATAGTGAACTCGCTTGCCTACGTTGATAAGTCCGTGATGATTGACGCGTTAGAAAATAATATTCAGCGCGTTATTGCCTACATACGACCCAAATATTCGAAAAAAATTGGTCAAAAATTGAGGCTCTCTGCTGCAAATTATTCTGGCCGCTAGCCGCGGCAATTTTTTACCCGAAATTCTTTTTAAAACAATGACTTCTTTTGATAATAAAGCTAATTTCTTAGCCATATTTTTCATCTTTATGACATAGACATCGCTTACGAGGCTTTAGCCGAGTTTACAACAGCTTGCCTTCTCCACCTGGTCTTTCGCTGCTGTCAATGCCCAACGAATCTTTCTCTCGAAAATTCGTGACGCCGACTTATCGAATATTGTCCTCGTCCATGCCTTTGCACAATATAGTAGTACGGGGATGATGAGTGACTTGTAGCGTTTGGTCTTTGTCCACTGCCAGACCCATTTTCATTGCTTCCTTGTCCAGTCTGGAGAAAGCAAAACTAACGGCGCTGCTGTTATGGCCATGATATCGATGTCAGTGCCGTACGCCAGCAGTTGTACACTCCTATAAAAGATTGCACCTCCTCAATTAAGCTCTGCAGCTCGCATTATTTTCTCCAGCAATAGATTGAAAAAGTCAACCTCGTTTGGTATGGAACGGCTCGGAGAGGTCCACCACGATCCTGACGGAGCTTTTGGTATTGCTCTACGTCAGTTGACATATCCATAATATTTATGCGGGGATCTAATCCGAGACTGGTGTGTTTTTGTCATTGGTTTTTATTTTAGCTGGCGGATGCCAAACCATCCGCCTTCGAACAGATGTGTTTTGGCTACACAGAAGATACTTAGTCTAAGAGCGAAAGTTGTGATCTCCCTGAACCATATGTAGAGGAGCCGTTTCTGGCCGTTCCCAAGTGAATGGAGGTCAGGGAACTTTCCTCAGTAGCAAGAACTTTTACATATGGCCTCGTTCTGTATTCTTAGCCATATCATTAAATTATATGCGTTGACCCAATTAAAAGATGGGCTCAATCCGGGTCAGATTTGATCAGATGGTATGCATCGATCTTTTTTGAAAACCAATTTTATACAGACTGTTATTGAAATATACTATATATTATATTAACAAATTAATTGAGTTCGGTGACTTTTTCAAATAATACGGATACAATTATATTTATTGTACGTTTAGCCAGATAACTTCTATATTACGTATAATTTAAATTACGAAAAACTTTCGCAAGATTTTTTATATTCCTTTTAGCTTTCTTGTGATAATTTTACAATTTTGCAGTCCAAAACTCTATATGCTTCCTCTAAGGCTTCGTCCACCTCTCGATTATATTCTGATTATTAATATTAAACAAATTAATGTCATTAAAAATGCTTTTACATTGCGAAGGGTCGCTTTCTCAATGTCTGCTCGGCAACCCCCGAAAGAAGGAGTATTGACTAAGTTAACCAGAACTTAATTGATGTTGGTTGCTAACCAGGCACTGAAAACACGACCCTGGACATCTACCTAACTCCTCCTTTAGATTAGTTGAAGCTCTTTTCTTTGATGAGCTGTCTTGACTCGGTTCAGTACACTTGCCCATCATTAGCTGTCTTATCAAATTCACGGGGAATGGAAAGATGATATTTTTATTTTGATCACCGGAAATAAGACTCAGGGTTTGCAAATAGCGCAGCTAAAAATAAGATGATTCAAAATCTAAAGTTAAAACTATTTATATACTGTTATATAGATGGTGACCTGCAGCGCTACGGGATTTGCTGCTATAACATCGGATGCGGCTTTCAAGGATTTCGAGGCGCTCAATTCACCTTCGGCTGAAACCACCTTCGCTTTTGCCTCGCGTATAGCTTCTGCTTCAGCGGCCATAGCACGCTGTAATTGGAGTGGCAGGCGTACGTCTTTGCTGGAAATTACCATTGTCGGTAATTTTAACGGTTTATTTTTGTAAAACAAAAATACCCACATTTCAACACGCTCAACAAGTACCCCCCATGGTGTTGTTGCGCTTTTCAGTAACGCCGCCATGGCCATTGAGACCGCATCCTTTTCGGACATCAATTCCAGAACGTGCTTCTGTCCGGCTACATTCCGCAGCGTCGCTTGCGCCAACATGCTGGTGGCTAAATGTACGTTTTCTACTTGTATTACCGCCAGTAAGGGGTCGAATATGCGATAGTAAACCGCAGCGTCCAAGCTGATTGTCACATGATCTTTCGTGAGAATTTCTTGTGCTGGCACATGATACGACGTCGTTCGCAAATCAACTTTTACACAAAAGTCTACACATGGTATTCTAAAGACTAGACCCGGACCACGTGCTCCACCACGTCTGCAACGAAGTAATAACGTCTCTAATAATAACTTCAGAAACAATTAGCAATACCTCAAACGTCCGCATCTAAATATGACGGCCCTTTGATATTCAGATAGGACGATCAGAGACAGAAAGATCGAGAGCGGAAACGTTAGTATTATCAATATGTGACTTATGAAGACAACGGCCTGTTCGATGCCGCTGGGTGGATTGTTTTCACCTGAAAATATTTCACAATCGCAATTATACAATATTTTTGTGTGTGCAATCTCACTTGTTGCAAAATATTTGACTTCTCTTCGCTGACGAGTCATATTTTGTTGACTGAAAATTTTGCGAAACAAATTAAAATAAATGTGAACTCTGAAAAACTTTAATTTTATTCCAGTTGACTTTCTATTTTATATACTTTTTCTTTCAGTTTCTTCAATATATAGGGTTCTCTGTTTATATTTCATGGTCACTAATAATATATCGTGGAATGGTATAGAGAGTTCAAAAGGGAAGCGAGACAAAAAATAAAGAAACCCAAATTCGAGAGTACGAAGAGCTTGACAAGACGGAGCATACTCTTGTAATGCCCCCGATTCCCCAATAGATAACAACGGAGAGGACGTTCAATTGCCTGGTCGTGAAGAAATTCGATTTTCAATTACCCATCTGAAGAACAACAAAGCGGCGGAAGTCGATGGATTGCCGGATGAAAACATCGCATTTAAGGTTCTATCGAGCGTACTGTGTGAAAGATTAAAGCAATAAACTAATTGGACCTTATTAGTTTGGCTTATGGCCTGGAAAATCAATAACTGACCAGATATTGACCATGAGCCAAAAGGAAGGTCGACACACGTCACCTCTCCCTCGATTTCAAAGCTGTTGTTGGCAGCACGATAAAAATGTGCCCTTATGCAGCTATGTCTCCGTCAAATCTGGAAGGACTTCTCCGGGCCTTTCGATGCCAAACGAGGTTTCAGTGAAAGCGACTCTTTATCGTGTGATATCTTCAATCTACTTTTGGAGAAAATAGTTCGAGCTGCAGAGTTTAATGGAGCAGGCACAATCTGCTGGCGTACGCCGATGATATTGACATCCTTGGCCTCAACAACCGAACTGTTAGTTCTTCTGCTTTCTCCAGAATGGATAAGGAAGCGAAGCAAATGAAACTGGCAATGAACGAGGGCAAGAGGAAATAACTTCGAAGTCGTAGATAATTTAATCTATGTTGAAACCAGCAATAATGCCAAATGAAACGTCGGCCTTGAAATCCAATGCAGGATAAGTCTTTCCTACAGATGCAACTATGAACTAAGTAGGCAATTGAGAAGTAAAGTCCTCTCTCGACGAACAAAACAAAACTCAATAAGTATTATTTCCGTCCTGTTATATGGTGTAGAGGCATGGGCGATGAGTTCTGATGAGTGGGTGTTACGAGTTTTTAAGAGAAAAGTTCTGCGAAAATTTATGGTCCTTTGCGCGTTGCCACGGCGAATATCGCATTAGATGCAACGATGAGCTGTTTGAGATATATATGACGGCACTGACAGATGTAGCTTAGCATACGGATAATTTAATGAAATCCATACATATCAATTAAAAAAAAACACTTCGTTTCACAATTCTAATAAAACACCTAAATATCCATCAGCTCAATCGGAAACGGAAATATAATTGTTGAATTGCGTTCCGCCGATATTGTGTTCATAGTTTGCAAGTACCGCAACTGAAAAATAAATATTACAATTTCATCTTGAAAGAAATAGAAGTATAAATACTTGTAATGCAATAGGATTCATTCCGATTATATCCGAAGCCTGCTTTAGCGCAGTCGACGCTTTGTATTCACCTTCTGCAGCAACAATTTTCGCCTTGGCCTCACGTGTGGCTTCTGCTTCGGCAGCCATAGCCCGTTGCAGCGAAAAAGGCAGGCGAACATCTTTGCTAAAATAAGAAAGTAAAAATAAGTGATATGAACTTGTTCCCTATGCATACAGTTAAGCAGTTTAGTTACATTTCGACAAGCTCCACCTTGACTCCCCAAGGATCGGTTGCTACATCTAAAATATCTTCGATAGATTTGGAAATGGATTCTTTATCGGCCAATAGCTCCATGAGCATTTTTGTGCCTGCCACATTACGCAGCGTGGTCTGAGCTAACAACATTGTCGATGACATAACATTAGCAACTTGAATGACTGCTCTTAGAGGATCATCTATGCGGTAGTAGATGACAGCGTCGAGTGTAACTGTCACTGAATCTCTTGTGAGTACTTCTTGCGGCGCCACATCAATTGAAACCGTTCGCAAATCGACACTGACGATACTATCAATGCAAGGTAAAACGAAAAAAATACCTGGACCGCGCGGACCACCCTTTCTAAATATTTACAAATAGTTTAAAGCTATATGTATGTAAGCGTATATTTGAAATAATTGTTAACAGTGGTTTACCTTAATCGCCCCAACCGAAACACAACTGCACGTTGGAATTCCAACATCACAACCAGACATGCAAATATTGAAATCGGGAAAAAGATCAAAAATAAAATGAACGAAGTCACAGAGGCAACTTTTTCGATTGCGCTGTTGGCTTGATTTTCGGCTAAAACACATTGCAATTTAACATTTAAGTACATACACAGGAATTGCAAGGGTACCCACTTGTAACAACAGGACGTCCGATAACATCGCCGCGACTACTTCCGTTTGTTCCGCTCATAACTAGAAATTTTGTATTTCGACTGATATTTTTATTTCAATTGAAATTCAAAACGAATTTGTATTACATTATATTCTCTTCTTCTCTAAGAACAAGTTTTTGATTGCCATATTGCTAAAAGCTACGCAGTTTTGAAAAATTAGTGCAAATAATTTTATTTGTTATTATAAATATGCTAAGTGTCCAATACACACCGTTCAGAGTGTAGTTCATAAATAATATTGCTTGATATCTTTCGAAATACAAACTACCGTTCAAAGTAAAATCCCTTTATCCAATTTTATTTTATTGGACATGAATACCCTTAATATAAATACTACTATTCAAATGCAAAACTGAGCTGCTTAAAAACCACCCTGTTAAGTTTGACAACTGCAATTATCGGCATAGCAAGAAAAGTGTATAAGCGTGTAATTCTACCGAAAAAATTAATTTTCTGCTAATAGAATTGTTTTAAAAAAGATAATAATGTCTTATGGTGGCCAACAAAATCAGCCTTGGCAGCGAAAAGGCGGTTTTTATCAGGGCGGAAATAATCAAAGCGGAATGTTTATGCAGCAACAGCATGCTTCTTCCCAGTCGGCGTTTGGACATTCGGCCATTTTTTCGCAAGGTGGTGGCGGTGCACCCTCTGTATCTTACCCACAGCAGCGGTCGACATCTTTGAACCCAGTTGCTTTTCAGCAACCAAATACCGGTGGACAAACGATGACCAACTCTATAGGCACCGTAACAAAAATCAATAATGAATGCGGACTTATCAACGATGAAGTCTTTTTCTACCGCAACGCTTGTAAGGGAGCCATTCCTAAATTGGGTGATCGCGTAATGTTTGAAGCCTCCTATTCTACAACAGGACAATTTAAGTGGAATGCAACGCTGATACAACTAATGGGGTAAGCTATTAATTAATTTACAATAAAAAATCAAGAATATGTATATATGTTTACCGTTTTTTCCAAAGTGGCAATATGTCGCACCAAGCTCAACAATTGCCATCTTTAATGGGCAGCGGCGGCGGGGGTAGAAGTGGAAGTGGTTATAATGCTGTACCGCCACCAAATGAATACCAACTGGCGCAGATGCAGCTACAACGACATGGTTCACCGCGCCACTCCTCACCTATGCGTGGCGAACGAAGAAATGACAGAGATCGAGACCGCCGCGAACGTGAGCGCAATATTCGCTCCCGTGATAGTGATGATGTAAGTAAATATATCTCGTCAATAAACATACATATATTAACATTAAAAATATACTTTTTTTCTAAAAGCAATTGGAAAGAGACCGTAAGCGGCGTCGTGAAGATAATGAACGAAGTCGTGAACGCACCATGTCCGGTATGGGGCGAGGCCATGATAGGGATCGTGAACATGAGCGCGAAAGAGAACGTGTTCGTCCTGAGGGCAAGCCGGATCACGCTTTGGAACGCCGAGATCGTGAACGGGAGCGTGAACGTGAAAAGGAGCGAGAAAAAGAAAAGGAACGTGATAGAGAGCGAGGAGACCGTGTTGAACGCAGCCCACATCGTCCACCAGCAAAGGGACGTCGTACTCGTGCTATTCGACGCTATATGGTGCAAATACCCAAAAATATATTAGCCTAGTAAGTTAACAAAAACGAATGCATTTACTACAAAATATATTTTACTCCAAAATAATTTGATAATTTCCAGTAATTCAGCTGATTTGCAAGAATTACGTCAACGTTACTCAACATTATACATTCCATCGGACTTCTTTCATGCCAACATCTTGTGGCCTAAAGTTTTCACACCTGAAAATGCTTTCTCACTACGCCGCCCATGTCAGTTTCATATAATGCATCGTATTGTGGATTCGCCATTCGAGCAAAACAATGACGTACTAGAGCCATCAGATGCAGATTATATATATTCTGCTAAGGTTATGCTTATGGCATGCCCACCCATCGCCGACCTTTATCAAAAATGCTTTGAAGACGACGATAACGACAACGAGCAGAACACGGTGCACCCTTCACGCCTTATTAGTTTCCTCGTAGGTACTAGGGGACGAAATGAGCCCATGGCAATTGGTGGTCCATGGAGTCCCTCACTTGATGGCGAAAATCCTGATAAGGATCCGGCCGTATTGATACGTACAGCTATACGCACTTGCAAAGCATTAACTGGCATCGATCTGTCACAATGCACTCAATGGTATGTATTTTCTGTTATTTTTAGGGCGATATTACGATATTTATTAAAAAAGTACGTCATTTTATAAGAAGAGTTATATGTTTGTGTGTAGGATTGGAGTTGAGGGAATTATTTTGGAAAGCAAATATTTCGATTATGCGATGATAGTGTTTGCTTATAACTCAGTTGTTAGTAATTTATGAAATAGTTTAGTAAATAATATTCTAATAGCGAACACGTATGACTCTATCTCAAAAGGATGTTTTGAAAAATAGCAAATTCAAATACAACCTTATTCGGACCGTTAAGGACATCGCAGTTCGATATAACGTATTGAAAAATTAGGTTTAATAGATTATTTCAAAATATTCCAGGCTTGATAGAAAAAGTCAGCAATGTGCAAAGTATATAATCTAGCAAAATACCATTGGTTCCCAAGGAATAGAGTGAGGTTACTTAACTACTGTCTCATCAAATTTGACCCGGACTGAAAAGAAAAACCTTAAAACATTAACTAGGGTTGCATCAAAGCTATGATACTCTTCACAATTACAAATGATTTCATATAAGAACTTCATTTTGATGGGTCAGCTTGTATGGTAGTTATATGCTATAGAGGTCGGATTTGAACAATTTCTGCGGAAATTGTTGTGTCACCTTGGACAATAAAATACACGAAATTTCGTGAAAATATCTTATCTAATATAAAAGTTTCCAATACAAGAACGGGATTGAGATCAAATAGTTTGTATGATAGCTAGATTCCAAAGTACCGTTTACTTGCTTAATAATTTGTGCCGAATTTCGCTAAGATATCTCGTTAAATAAAAGAGTTCCCATATGAGAACTTGATTGATCGATTAGTTTGTATGACAGCTGTATTCTATTGTGGTCCGATCTGAACAATTTCTTCGGAGATTGTACCGTTAACTTGCTTAATAAATTATGCCAAATTTCGTAAAGATATCTCGTTAAATAAAAAAGCTTTCGATATAACCATTTGATTTTTGAGAGATCAGTTTGTATAGTAGGTGTATGCTATAGTAGACCGATATAGGCAGTTCCGATAAATGAACAGCTTCTTAGGGAGAAAGGAACGTGTTGAAAACTTCAAATCGATATCTCAAAAATTGAGGTACTAGTTCGAGCTAATCACTCATGGAGATGAAACTTCAACCGTTCCCACCACAGTGGTTCTACGTAACCGGTACGCTCCAGGATTTTGTACCCGGTCAAGGACTGTCAACTCGACAGAACTCTGCCCCTGCAACAACAACATCAAAGTTCATACGAACATAAAAAATTCTATCGTTTCGTTTAAATGAATAGTCCGGGTCCTATTTGATTAGATGGTATAATATAGTGCATAGTTAGTATTATATTATATTCCATAGACAAGGTTTAAAATTTATACTCTTATGATATAGTATATTTTAGTAAGTAGTGTATTTTTTTTTTTTTTTTTTTTTTTTTTTTTTGTTTTGTTTTTTTTTTTTTTTTTTTTTTTTTTTTTTTTTTTTTTTTTTTTTTTTGTTTTGTTTATGAAAAATGAAATAGCAAAATTTCTGAACCAAAGTGCATTCCCATATATAGTACTTAAGCGATCGCAAATACCCACATACCCACTTTTCGGTATACAAATATTCTCTACGAGTACTCATATTCGGTTAAATAGTATTTATAGGTGTCTACTACGCATTAAATACTGGCAAACAAAATAATTGTGCTGAAAAGTTTACAATTATAATGCGTCCACTAACTTATAGGTTATGTAATTTTCCCTACTTTAAGTTTCAAATGCCTTACGTGCATTAAAAAGGCATATACGACTCTTATTAACAGTATATTATGAATTATTGAATTAAACAAGTATTTTCATTGTATTTATTATTAATAAAGTATAATTCTTTACAGCAAGGTGCACAAAATTTTATGCAACGAATACAAAATTTATTTCCTAACGACAATATACATATGTCTATTGTGATTGTAAACCACGTTTCCCCTCTCTCATTAAAAAAAATTAAATAACTTCAAAACAAAAAAAAAAAAAAAAAAAATCAAATCGAGCATATAAAAATTTTCCACATTCCTTATGATTTTTTTCTTTCTTTTCCATGTTTCGTAAATGCGTCTGCTTTGCTTCACCATTTCACTGGTGATTGCACTCATTATATACAATAACAATAAAAATTATCAAAAAACCAAATTCACAAACTGCATTCTGGACGGACACACACCACAACAACCCAACGGAACGGCCGAAACGAATTTCAACACAACAACTTGCTGCAATGAAACATAAAAATCAACAATTTGAATGCACGCGGCTTGGCTGGCTAATTGGAACCGATGGTGGCTAATTGCAACTGCGTTCCTTCTCTAATATTTTGTTACTTTTTCTCATTGTTGTTCGATGTGCTAAAACTCAACACCCACAAACGATACGGCGTGCCTGCTGGTGAACTATAACTTAACAAAAACATTCCACACACCAACAACTACTCGTCAATGATGCCGCTGCTGCTGCTGCTGCAACTTCCACCAATATGACGGGGGCTGCATGCGATGTGGTCAAATGTCGCAACGGCGCTTGAAAATCGATGATCCATGATTGATGTAATCGCTTGGGGTTTCTTTTGTTCGAAATTGTTTGCATAGGTATCGCTTTGTGGAGCTTCACTATCATCGTCAAGATCACAAGAAGAAGGACGCACCACCGCGTATCGAAACTGTTGTTATGTATTTGCCCGATGTGCATTCGTGCATGCCGAACACCGCCCAATGGCAAGAGCTCAATCAAGTCTACAAGAACGCCGTGGAGAATGTAATCGCGCGTAGAAGTGTCGCTGCAAAGATAGCCACCAACAATAATGCCACTGCTGATTTAGCTGAAGAAGCGTCGCCAAACGGTGAAGGTGACGATGCTGCAAATGCCGACGTTACTGCAACGGATGATGCGGATAAGTCTATGGAAGCTGCCGACAATACAGCAAATAATGAAAATGACGCAGAAGCCACCACAGTCACATCGAACGGAAACGACGAGGCTGCTGCTGCTGCTGCGGACACCACGGTGGAAGTTATTACTATAGAGGAGGTAGAAATAAGCGTTGCTGGCGACAACAGTGATGATCTAAAGGCACACATGCAAATGCTAATTATAAGTTATTAACATAAATACGTTTTTTTTTTCTTGATTCTTTAGTATGTTTTGTATGTATGCCGTTGTAGAAGTACTGAACCAAATTTTTTTTTTTCTGTTTCGTCGATTTCGTTTCTGTACACGTACGATTCGGTTACGCTTTCATATGCTCACTTTCCTATAAAGCGAACATAAAACGAATTGTTATCGAACCGCAGCGCATAGTTTTAGATACAAACGCTTTGTCGTTTTAACAACACCAAAAGAAAGGACAAAGTTTTACATTACATATTAACATATATGCATGTCGTTTTGTAAACCCTTGTAAAGGCGTGCCGTTTATGTATCGCCCACAGCAATGGCATATGTTGTAACGCATGCGCACGCAACTGCGCCTGCTAAAGCAGCATAGCATTTAAGCCTAACGAGCGACTTTCAAACCGAACCGCTCCGTCTAGTTAGCACGCACGCAGCTTATGCGCAAATTCTGTTCAAATTTTAAAATTCATATTCATATCCTTTTGAATATATTTAAATGAAAAAGCAAATGTATCAAAAGTAGCAGCATAGTTGGTCTGCAATCGGTAAAAATCTACACACCTCGTGACCAAGCCCAGTTGTGCATATTTATATGTGTATCGTTAACAATATGCTAAAAATTGAATATGAATAATTGAAAACAAGCAGCAAAATCCTGTTAAAAGCTCAATGCGCATTTCATTTTAATGACTGTCGCTGATTTCAGAACGACCAACCGGAAGCTACACATTATTCCAAATTGGACTTGAAGTCGATGAAGGTGCAGGACATACGCGATGAGTTAGCCGCACGCAATCTGTCACCAAAAGGTTCAATGCTAAGAATGCTTTTTGTATGTTTATAGCCGTCTCTCATGCTTTGAAATATTTTTTATCTGCAACAGGTGCTCGTAATATAGTCATGGCACGTTTGGCCAAGGCTTTAAACACAGAAAAGTCGGAGGATAAGGCTGGAAAGAAAACAGCGCCGAAGACTGAGCCCACCAAAGTCCAACCAACGCCTGTTAAAGCGGTTGAGACTAGCGCTAAGAAAGCAGAAACCAAAACTGAAGTAGTCGAACAGAAAGAAGAAGAAAACGATAAGCCAAAGGATGAAGATAATGAAGAGCAAGAGGAATGGAACGATGTTATTGATGTGGATATGAGTGACATAGTCATACTGGATGAATATGACTCGAGCAAGAACCCGGAGGTAGCAATGCAATACAAATTTTCTTTGTTTTCCAATTTTTCTGGTTATTATTTTTTTTAAATATTTTTTTTTTTTTTGTTTTTTTATTATAAATTTCTTATTAGTAAATAATATTTATTTATCATTATTATTATTATTATTATTATTTTTTTTTTTTTTGTTAAACAAACGTCTAATATACCTTGTTATCCACAGGAAACTCCTAAAGAATTGAACGAAAAGGAGAAAAATCAGTTAATTCGGCGTTATAAATTGCCGACTAAAGAACATATTATTGTACATCCAAATAAAACCGTTAAAGGTGGTAAATTCGATTGCTCAATGATGTCTTTATCAGTGTTGTTGGATTATGGCCCAGCAGATACCAAAGAGCGTTTCTTTGAGGTTAGTACGAGACAAGTAATAGTGAAATAACATTAATAAAGAAGAATGAGATGCTATACTATATTTTTAATAAACTTTTTTTTTATAATTTTTTTTATCAACTTCTATTGCAATCTATCCCCTACCAATTTTTGAAACTTGGACTTATCATATAACCAAATTTTTTTTTTTTATATCTTCTACATCCAGGTGTCCATTTTCGCTGAGTTGTTTAATGAAATGTTAATGCGCGATTTCGGTTTCAACATCTACAAAGAGATGTATCTACACAAAGAGGAAAACAATGAGAGCACAGATGGCACCAAAGACAAACACGAAGAGACCGCTAATGGTGGCAATAAAACGGACGATGCTCAAACCATGGAAGTCGACGAAGAGTCAAAGGTCTCTGCCGATGCAAAATCCAACACTGAAGGCGGCAACGGTAAATCCATATCTGAACGTAGAGCTTCGAAACGTAGTATTGCCGCCGATGACGCTGAAAACGAACGCAAGCACAAGTCGGCGGCCGTCAACGGCAAAGAAAAGGAGCGCGAACATGTTTCGGACAAAAAAATGATTGTCGTGAAGCCACAGCTTTTGCTGTCTTTCATCTACTTCGACACCACACATTGTGGTTATGTCTTTGAAAAAGATTTGGAGGATTTATTCACAGTGTTGGGTTTGAATTTGTCGCGTGGCCAAATACGTCGTGTGCTTGGAAAACTTTCTATACGTCAAGCATTTTATTACCGGTAAATTTTTCTCTTCTAACATTTAGTTTAGTAGTAAATGATTGTGCAATCAATGAATTTGCTACTTTTAGAAAACTAACCGACAAGGAAGAATCCATCGAAGCGCCACCCAAAATTGAGGATGCTGACGATATACCCAGTGAAGAGTTGAGGAAAATTGCGCAGGGCAACTGTATCTACATACCGAAAGAGAATGAGTTTAGCGGTGAAGAGAGCGCCATCGCCTCCAATAATGACACGAATGATAATGATGGTAATTACATAACAGTTAATATTAAATTGCCTCATAAATATTAAAAAAAACAATTATTTTTACTCGCTGCACAGGTCTAGTGAACTATAATGGCATTGTCATACACGTTGGCAAGCTATTGGAGCAAATCAAGCGCACCGAGAAGAACTATGGCGATTTGGAGAAATTATATAACGATCTCAGAAAGCAACATACCGATTTGCAGCGTGATCATTCCAAGTCAAGCACCAAAGTCAAAGACTTGCAATCGGAAATTAAAGGCTTAACACGGAAACTCTCCGATGCAGATCAAGACCTATTCGCGCTGAATGTAAGTAGATTGGAATTACAGTTATAAAACTGAGCAGCACTTAATGCTTTTTTATTTCCAGCGTAAGTATCGAGATCAGCATAGCACACTTTCGCTCATTTATAGCCGTGTAGCACCATACTTCAGTCGTGAGAAGGACAAGGATCACAAGTCGGATAGGTAAAATATGCGGTTAACGGTTGCTTTCATTACAACTAATATTTCAAACGCTCAATTTATTTAGCGCACGCGATAAGGATGCTGAAAAGGATAAAGATAAAGAGAAGGACAAAACTAAAGAAAGTACCAAGTCCAGCAAAGATAAGGAGAAGGAAAAGGATAAGGATAAAGATAAGGAAAAGGAGAAGGAGAAGAATAAGGAAAAAGAGAAATCAAAGGATACTGGCAAAGATGCTGAGAAGGCCAATGAGGCCAAAGATAAAAATGAGGTTAACAAAGCTGACACCGCAAAGGAAGAAAAAGGTCCAACTGAACAGAATGAGCAAGAGGAAGAGCAGGAACCAATGGAAGACTAAACATGCATTTATCGTGGAGCATTGGTATAATAAGTGTTTTTTGCGTGTTGTGGTTATATGTGAACTTAAAAATATTTATATAACATTTACACACTTTGTCCCATCTTCGCGAGAATAACTTTAAACACGACTCGGCTAAGGATTAGATGCATATACACATTAATAAATATTTAATGAATTTTCAAAAATATATATATATATAATAAAATAAAAGGTTGCAAAGGTTTGCTAACGGAAAATATTTCATCACTTTTTTTCAAAGGCTGGTGGAAAACTTGGAGATAATCGGTTTTATCGAAATCGAAGTGAAATGTTGTACTTCATTCGGATGTTGTTGTAGTTATTTTTAGAGAAGGGTTATTGTTGGTAGCTATATCAGCATAAAGAATTGCTGTTGTTGTTGTTTTAGTTGTAGTGCCAGAGTTGAAAGTCCTTAGATTAGATTCTTGGGACGGATAAAAATCCGAGTCCGTTCCGGTTACGTAGACCCGACTGTCGTCGGAACGATGCCTAATTCGTTCTAGTGAATAATACAACGGTAAACGTCTATCCCAGGACATACATCCAAATTATTCGGACCCCACCTTTTTGTGTCAGTTCATCGGTGACTAAGCACTGTGGCTCATGGCAGACACTCTGGGTATTCATATTACAGCAAATAAGATTAAAACCTTTCAAAAGTTGTTGTTGTGCCGGTTATCAAAAGCTCACCTAGAATGCTCGATATTTTTTTATTTAATACAAATAATGAACTACACCGTTATTTGATTTAAAAAATAAGTATTTACGTTATTTTATTGATTATGAAAGCAAATTATGTACGTAATTGAATTACAACAAATACGTTTAGAGTAAAATATTGTTTGCACAAGATAAACAGTTCCAAATGATTTCGAGCTTCGTTTGCGTGTACTGTTCAAGTGCTTTATTTATAAATACTTATAAATATGTGAACTGACATTTTCCAAAAATACTAATAATTTAGAGTTACTTATTTGTAGTTACATAATTCAATTTTTTTTTTTTTTTTTAAATTTTTTTTTATCATTTTAATTTTACACAAATTAATGTGTTTTTGTGTGTGCGTGGATCAACAAATTGCTGAACTTTGTCTAAGCAATAAATAGCAGCTTAACAACTACGAGATTATTTCAATTCTTTTGCTAAATAAGCCAATGTAAAATTCAATTTATTACATAATTGAGAGCTAAAAATTCTTATTCTGTGAAAATTTAATACATCCTGGATGCTTAAGAAGATCAACAGAAATAAAAAAATCTCACTTAATATATTATTTAAAGCATTTGAAATATTAAAAAAGTGTTATTTACCTAATACACCGCTCTAACCAGCTTAACATAATTAAAATTGTAATAATTTAGTGGGTACACAAAATATGAGTACATACTTCGTCAGCCAGCTGCACAATTTGTCCAATTTCCTCCTTTTCGGTCGATCTTAAGCATCGTCTAAGCGACCCATTGGCCGCAAAACAATACGTGGATCTGGTTCCAACATGCGGTCCGATTCTTCAGCGCTACTGAGACTATAAATATTAGAAGAGAACAACATTTATAAATATACATGCTAATAATAGTAAAGTGTGATTCTCTAAAAACAACTTATGTACGATAAATGATAAAATCACCAATCTTTGTTGTCGGGCATCAAATTTCTGCGTTCTTCTTCGTCGCCTCGATGTGGCAGCTCTGATACCGGTGCGTATTGTGTATGTGAAACCAGCGGATCTGTCGAAGGATTTAACGCCATTATGCCTTCGCCACAACCAACTCCATTCTGGCACTGCAGTTGTCTGGCTAATGATTTCTTTTTATCAAATAATGGGCAGCGGCAAACACAATTACGTCGCCAATCAGCAACTGATGCATAGACTCCTAAAAGTATGCAACAATTTAACATGTTAAGAAATGCAATAAGATGAAAAGAATAAAAACTGTGCACTTACCAATGCATACTACACCGGTTACTGTGAAGAATACAACCAGTACAATAATTCTGGTTGGAATTTCTGAACAGGTCACCACAATATCGTTGTCGGGGAGATCTTCGGTATGCCTATTGTAAAACAAATTACGGGGCATGCTTGCTAAAGCGCTAGAAAAGATTGCTACACCAGTTGCAATAGACAACAGTCCAAAGATCAGCAGAAATAGCTGGAAGTAGTCGTAATTAGAATTAAAAATAATGAATGAAGGCAATGAAAATAAATCTTTATTTATAAAGTGGTATGGCATTAAATGCATTTTTACTATAGTATATTAGACACTGCATGGTTACGTTTCTTAGCACGACATACATATGTACATATATGCGTATATAAACATATGTGTGAACATTTATACAGCAGAATGCGTGAACAATTGAGTTTTTCATGATCGTTTGCACAATCCCTTTTAAACAATATAAGTACACACATACATAAGTAAGTGAACGCTCAAAAATAATTTGCTTATTAAAAGCATAAATTTAGGAGGATCCGAAAAATAAATAAAAAACTCAAAAAATATATATTATCCTACAAAACTTATGTTGATTATTTTGTGTAGAAAGCCATTTAAAATTCCACTTTAATCACCAATAAGTAAATTAAGTCAAGCTTAATATCACTTTAGTAATATTATAAAAGTTTTAACCAGTACCTGAAATCGCGAATTCCTCAGTATTTTAAATGGTAGTAAACGGACATTGTTTCTTCCTGGTCGTGGTTCGTAGGAGACCGAGACGGTTGTCGGTTGATAAACAGGCTCTGCTCCCATGGGCATTCTATATAAGAATCAAAGTTTTTCAATTTGTCTTTATGCTTGTCTAGCAATCATTAAAGTGATTGTTATTTACGATATGAGTGAATTATTTTGAAGGTCAACATATCCTGATATCATACCTTAATTTTAGTTTTGAACTTGTAATTTATAACTTTAGAAAGATTTGTGTGTTTTCGTTGACAAACTTGATTTCTTTTCTAGTTTTGAAAAATTCAATATTTTATTTTTCTTACAAAATATATACTCGATTGTCAAATTGGTGTTTTCTTCAACAAAGCAAATGCATCCTTCGAGGTCCAGTATGGGCAACGATGCTGCCAAGTCTGTTGAATGTCATTGGTAAGAGAATATCTTCATAAAAATGTATAACTTGTCAACCCTCAGAGATGCTTAGAGTGTCAAATATACTCAATATGAAGCAGCGGAAAAATATAATTGTTCTTTATTTTAATAATATATTGGTAATGTTTATATTTGAATTAAAAATATATGTGGGTGTTGTGCTATTATAATTTCTAAATTCTCTTTTATTCTTTTTTGTAAGTCTAAATTAATGAATAACTATTTGTGGTTAATGCATTCATTGTTTTATACTCTTTAGGTAAAGGAATTGCAACTCTGTATATTCAAGAACGCTGTCTTGCTAAAAAGCGATAGCAAAATTTCCATCACTAAGAAAAATGATTAGGTAACACTAATCTTGACCGGCAAACGGTAAATAAAATAGCTAATATTTTTTCCATTGTCCAGTAGATAAACCGGCTGCAAGTCTTTTCTTGGGTGTGTTCTGGAATTTGAGTGTACTCAAACATTAATCGGTCTTTTCTATTCGCACGTGTTGTTATCGAGTGAAAATGGCGCTTTTCGGTGCAACAGCAACACTGTTACGAGGCTGCTGCCGCCAGCAACGACCGCTCGCCATCTTGGCAAAAAAATCGAATTTTCTACAAACCGGAATCGAAGTCGGGCAGCTTCATTTTGAATTTCAGTCTCAAATAGGATTTCTTGGTGTTCGTTTCGTAAGTAATAGCAGTAAAAGCAATAAGGGCAAAATGGGTCTTCCCCGTGTATTTTTTGATATGACTGCTGACGGACAGCCGCTTGGACGCATCGTTATGGAGGTAAGCATTGCATTTCCAATCACCATATGTTAATGAAAATTTAGGAGATACATCATTTCATCCATGTAACCTAGAATTTTCATAATTTTAAGTATGTCTAATTAGCCGTCTAGAATTAAATGTGGTCTGAGTGAATAAGTGATGGTGAAAACGTTAAAATGTGTGAGGTTTTTAATCGAAGGAACAGTAACATTTTCAAGTTTGAGGTTATGATGAAATGACCAAATGTAGAAAAGTACGATTAATTTGAGAGAAATGTGTGATTAAATTGTAACTTACAAGTATGTGGATATGTGATATGTAGGTAGTTGCGAATGGCGGGGCCCCAGTGCAATTTCTCTACATCGTTGCGCATATGTATACATACGAGAATACACACGTAGAGCTTGCTTTCGCCGGATTTTGCATGTGTTGGTTATGCGGTGGCCGATGACGCCAACTTTTGGTTAAGTGGCCTGTTTATAATTTATTCTTTAGTATTTATTCTAATTCCATATATTGGAGTAAATCGAGTGATGTTTTTTTTGTTTTTTTATGTTTAAAGGCCGTTCCTTATTCGCTATCAGTATTTGCTATTAGTTCTTGAAGCGGCTGTAGTGGAGGCAAATGGTTTATTTAAGGTAGCGGTGACACGTGTTAATTTGAATAATCTAGAAAGTATTCTTTAAATTGCATTTCAAAGGGCTTAAGTGTTTTGATTATAATCGTTTCTATTTTTATTTAATCAGTTCCAATGATACATATGTCTGTTAATGGCCGGTTGGATACTCGGTGAGTGTTCATGCTGTTGACTTGAAATCGTGTAAATGCCGATGTTTGCAGCTCTGCTTGTATTATATTGAGAATAGGTATATTAATGTGTGAGTAATATTATAAAGGGGAGACTTATAGTAATTTTCCATTGCCTACCTTACCAATCTCACTTTTTAGCAAATCGTAAAAACTACATTATATTGTGTGTTTGATGGGTGTGCATCGATATCAATTTAACATATTTGTTATTTGTATATGCATATTGCACGTGTATACTTAATAAACGTGTATGGCCGAAATGACCATGTGACCTTGAGTGAACAAGTTGTAAATGGCATTGTACGATTCTAGTAAATGGTATAGGAAAGGGATGTGAATATGTCACCTACCTTTTGTATCTATAGTTTCAATGGGCAGTATCCAAAGTTTTAATTTTAAATATTGATTTTTTTGTGGTATACATGCTACATTTTTCGATTGAATTTGGTTTTATTTTATTATTATTATTATTAAATGAATCTCGGGTTATACTTTAAATCTAAACACGCATTTTTTTTTATAAATAACATTTTTTTTTATAAAATAGTAATTTTTTTTTACAAAATACTACATTTACTCAAATTGTATTTTAAAGATGTGTACGAGTAAGTTATCGGAATATCGTTTATTTATCTTTGAATAATATATAGTCTTTAGATGTTCTGTAGGTTCCATCTTTTTACCTTCACAAATTTTTTATCTACATAATTAGGAAGGAGTGATTTAATAAGAACTATTGTTAATGCTAAAAATATGTACATAGTAATTTTATAATAAATTATATTTAAATGTTTCTTCGGATTTTTCTAAAGGTTTATATATAAATTCGTTACCTGTGTACATATGTATATTACAATGTGTGGGTTATTTTAGTTTGATTTCTCGGGTAATCATTGGATTCATTACAATATTTGGTTTATTTATTGACAGACTTAATACCTCTAACCTTGTGAAAAAATTTAAAGTAAAACCCAGTTGACTGAAATTCTTTTACCTAAATAATTGCTGCAATTTCATGTTGGGCCATTACAATATTTGTATATTAATTTCTATGTCTGCGTGCAATTTTATCTCCATATGTATGAATAATGTAGGCAAGTTTGGTTGTGAGACAGCATTTATCAGGCAGTGAATAGTGTCGCGACGTGTCATGAGGCTACGCCTCCTGTCCTTAATTTTGCATGAACCGTTTGTATGTTTGGGCTAAATGTTGGGGCTTAATTAGATACTCCAAATGGTTGTAAATTTGTGTATTTTTATTTGGGAGCATAAAATTGTACTCAGTCATGCTATAACACACCTGCCTACATTAGCATCATTTTAAAATGTTTTGGTTTAAATATCAAATGCATGATCTGTATACCAACTGGAACGGCTTATCGATCGATAACAATAAATGTGGTAACTTTCCAAAGTAAAGGATTTTCTATAATCGAAATTTTTAAATTATTTATGTTATTTACCACCAGAATTATGCCACAACAAGGACAATATCTATGATATATAGTCGTATACAATAAATAATTTAACTATCATGTTAGAACCGATTGTCATTAATGGTTATTTTACCCTTTTTTTTTTGTACCTTTCTACAATTCAACAAATGTCTTTGCTACTGTAGGTGGCTGATTATTGAGTCATAACTGCATACATGTATATGAATGTTTCACTTTGTTGTTTATTATAAACCGCTTATAAAATAGCTTACGTAACGCAAATTTCATTTGATGTCATGTTTTAGAAACAAGTATTCGACAGAGGCTTTGTTTTTTACTTCTGAGATTATTAAACCATGTATGTATGTATGTATTTTGTAAAAATTAATTTATTACAATTGTATTCATGTGAAAATGTTGATATGTAAAAATTATTAGTTTAATAAAATTATAATTTGGTATAATTAGTACTTATGCAGGAGGTTCCTTTATATATGTTTGTACAAAATTCTTATACATCGTTCTTGTAGCTTCGAACAGATGTTGTGCCCAAAACTTCCGAGAATTTCCGTGCCTTGTGCACTGGTGAAAAAGGTTTCGGCTATAAAGGATCGTGCTTTCATCGAGTCATACCGAATTTCATGTGCCAAGGCGGTGACTTCACACAACACAATGGCACTGGCGGCAAATCAATCTTCGGCAATAAGTTTGATGATGAAAATTTCACTTTAAAACATACCGGACCCGGCATTCTATCCATGGCCAATGCTGGACCAAATACCAATGGATCGCAGTTTTTTGTATGTACCGTGAAAACTACATGGTTGGACAATCGCCATGTCGTGTTTGGACAGGTGGTGGAAGGAATAGATGTTGTGAAACGTATCGAAGCACTTGGTAGTCAATCGGGCAAAACATCTAAGAAAATTCTCATCGAAGATTCAGGACAATTGGAATAAAACAATTCAAAGATTTACAGATTTCGAATAATTTGTGTAAATTATGTGAACTTATATTAAATTAAATTAAACTATATAGCTTATCTTATTTCTATGAGATTTTGTAAGGAACACATTTGGTGTGAAATTTAACGAAACTCTTTGTATGCAAATTTGACACTTGGAAATATGTGTGTTTATGTGTAACAATGTTTACAATTTTTTGCTTGCGTTTATTGGAGATTGTTGTGATTTTGTTAATGAATTCATGAATGCTAGTTGCGAAATGTGTTAAATTTGACGTGTGTTGGTGTTTTGTGTAATCCGTAAATAAGCTAAAATTATTAATGAAATCCTAACATCGAAATTGCTAATCTTTATAAATAAACTTGTAATATGTTACAGCTCCGCCCCGATGTTGTGCCCAAAACTGCTGAGAATTTCCGTGCCTTGTGCACCGGCGAAAAAGGCTTCGGTTATAAAGGCTCCTGTTTCCACCGTGTGATCCCCAACTTCATGTGTCAAGGTGGTGATTTCACAAACCACAATGGCACTGGAGGCAAATCAATCTATGGCGCTAAGTTTGCTGATGAGAACTTCTCCTTGAAGCACACCGAACCCGGTATTTTGTCAATGGCTAACGCTGGACCCAACACCAACGGCTCGCAGTTCTTTATTTGTACTGTGAAGACAGCTTGGTTGGACAACAAGCATGTTGTTTTCGGCAAGGTTGTCGAAGGCATGGATGTAGTTAAAGCTATTGAGGGTTTGGGTTCACAATCTGGCAAGACCAGCAAGAAGATTGTCGTCGCTGAGTCTGGAGCGCTTTAAGCAGCGTTATAAACTAAACACAACACACTAAAATATAAATATATATAAAAGCTAAAAGAAATAGCTAAGTATAATGTAACATTCAAGCAGCATTGTCGCATTTAAATTTATCAATACTTCGACTTTCTAGTAAAGTGTTTGGAAACATGAGTTTAATAATGATTCCCCTGCAGTTTATTTTTTCTATCATGAGCGAATAAAAATTCAATTTGGAACTCTATTAGAATAATCACAATTTTTTGTTTTATTTTCAAATTTTTGCGAAGAATAAATTTTTTTTTTTTTTTTTTGTAGGAATAATATTCCTTCTAAACCTAATGTTTGCTGAGTAGTTCTAATATTTGAGCAGACATATCCTGGTATATGATATACATATATTATAATATGAATGAAATAATTTAGATAACTATATACATATTTTTAGTCCGAAAATGTCTATTGATAATGCAAATTTAATTGTTTTGCCAAAAGTAAATAAATTTTTCCGAAATTACAGCTTCGTTCAGATGTTGTACCAAAGACTTGTGAAAATTTTCGTGCTTTATGCACCGGCGAAAAAGGCTACGGTTACAAAGGTTCCGCTTTTCATCGCGTCATACCGAATTTCATGTGTCAGGGTGGCGACTTCACCGATAACAATGGCACTGGTGGCAAGTCTATTTATGGTACCAAATTTAAGGATGAGAATTTTTCTTTAAAACACGAAGGTCCTGGTACACTATCCATGGCAAATGCTGGCCCGAATACAAATGGCTCTCAATTTTTCATTTGCACTGAAAAAACTGAATGGTTGGATAATAAGCATGTAGTTTTCGGCAAGGTCGTCGAGGGCTTGGATATTGTGAAGAAAATTGAAGGTTTCGGTTCGGCTTCTGGCAAGACTAAGCGCAAGATTGTAATTGCCGACTCTGGTGTTTTGGAATAATGAAATTATTATTGCTCTACTGTTTTTAGTTTTAAACACATTTTGTGAGCTTGGTTTGGTTGTTGTGTTGGAATGATCTCGATGTCGACTGCGTTATTTAATGAATTTATTTACAATCTCCATAAATCATTTAAAATAAAATTATAAAATATATCAAATAGTATTAGTTATGATTTGGATTGCACTACTACATAAACATCACAGCTTTTACACGCATGTGCGCATATTTTTTTGGAAGCATTAAGGTACCGTTGAACTAATGGCATCAGCACATATTTTGTAGATCTCAGAATTTATCAAAAGATTCAATAAGTTTTGAGCTCAAGTGGCAAATGGTTATTTCCAGCTCCGTAAGGATGTTGTACCCAAAACTGCTGAGAATTTTCGCGTTTTGTGCACCGGTAAGAAGGGATTTGGCTATAAGGGATGCACATTCCATCGCGTAATACCGAATTTCATGTGTCAAGGTGGTGATTTCACGAACCATGATGGCACTGGTGGAAAGTCCATTTATGGCAATACATTCAAGGATGAAAACTTCAAATTGAAGCACACCATACCCGGTGTTTTGTCTATGGCCAATGCCGGACCGAACACCAATGGCTCACAGTTCTTTATTTGCACTGTAAAGACACCTTGGCTGGACGGGCAACATGTAGTTTTTGGGCAGGTCATTCAAGGGATGGAGGTCGTAAAGGCTATGGAGGCTTTGGGCTGTGCAAGCGGTGGGCCGATGAAGAAAATTGTCATTGCTGATTGTGGTGAATTAAAATAGATTTGAAAATCAATAATGTGATATACGAAGTTATACTGTGACTGTAATAGGTGTGAATTGAAAACACACATACGTAGGTATGCATGTTTGGGTGTGCACTAGCAGAGTAATTATATTTTAATAAGTGTGTTTTAGCGTTGAATTAAAATTTTATGGTATTATTAATCGGTTTCGAAAGTAAGTAAACTTGTATGTCTAATTAAATAGTGTTGAATCAAAGAAGTAAATGTATATTGTATACAAACATACATATGTGAAATAATTGATTCCAAGTTTAAAAAGTTTGAAACAAATTAAATTGGGCTGTGTTTCTTCTCAAAGAAAATAGTGTAAACCAGATTTTTTTTTCGAAATACATACATTTGGACAATAAAACTTTATGTCATCAGGCAGATAATCAGGTTGTAATTTATTTAATATATAATAAGAAAATCCATCATTCCTTCATACCGATTTACAAGCGATTTTATCCGATCAAAGATGGTTTTGTGGGGATTTAACCCCGTCTGGTTCGAAAATAACAATGAAATGGAAAATATATTAGTTTCGACTTCATCGAAGCTATTATATCCTTCATAGGTACATTTCTTATGGAATAAAATAGAAAAAAAAGATCTTTATATCGATTTTGATAGATCAGATTGTATGGCTAAAGTGAACCAATTTGAATTTTATTTTACAGATTATAGCGTTGCTTTGGAACTTTCGTGGTTTTTATCTTAGGCTTTAGTTTGATCGGCAAGTTTGTAGGACAGCTATATGCTATAGTGATCCCATATCGGCGATTTCCTGAAATGATCAGCTTCTTGGGGGAAGAAACGTGTGTGCAAATGAGATCAATATCTCAAAAACTAGATTCTAGATCGCGCTTATACAGACAGTGAGACTTACTATATGCTTTATAAGGAGTCCAATGCTTCCTTCTGATTGTTACAAATGCCGTGGAAAACTTAATATACCCTGCTTGGGGTATAAATGCTGTCCACAATGTAGTATTACTGAAATACAGCGCTGCCTCTGTGCTTCTAATTCTACTTCCGAAGCGCTACTTCCAAATTTCAACTCGGTTAGTTGTAACACATGGACTGGATGACATTATCTAATCTCAGTACTACACATAGTCAAAATAACTGTTACAACAAAAATTTGGACTAAGAAAAATATAAAATATTTATTATTTATGATTATTTAAATATATCTACGCAGTAAATGTTTCATCAAATTATCACCTTTTACTTAAATGAATTTATTCCAAACTACATTTGCGTGTTCAAAAAATTAACAGTTAGCTTGATTTAACAGGTAAGTTATGAAGTACTTTCCAAATCTTTTGGCTTAGCAACGGGGTTGTTGGAGCTCGGCAAAAGGAAACCTAAAGCGCCGGCAATGATTAGCGCCACCGCTGGGCTATAGAGCGCCAGCTCGCAATGTGTTTCAATGAGTAAACCCAAAATATTGGATCCCGAGACGCTGCCAATACGTCCGATCATCAGAGATATGCAAACAGCCATGCCCCTAAAAGAAATTATAGAATTTAATACAAATATTAAATTAAATTTAAATATGTGTACAATATTAGGTGTGACAAGGATACGTTTTAAAAATTTGTAAAATTCATTCATTTGATAGATATATGTAGACTGATTAGTAGATAACTTCGCCTATCTTAGAACCAGTATTAACAGCAACAACAATTCCAGCCTCGAAAACCAAACTCTATAAGTCATTCATTATTCCCGTCCTGTTATATGGTGAAAAGCCATTAACGATGGAGTTTTCTAGAGATAGGTACAGCGGAAGATGGTCCTTTGTGCGTTTGCCAAGCGCGATGCGTGCATTCGATGAAATGATGAGCTGTATGAGATATACGATGACATTGACATAGTTCAGCAAATTAAAAGACAACGGCTGCGCTGGCTAGGTCATGCCGTCCGAATGCACGAAAACACTCGTGCTCTAAAAGTATTCGATGCTGTACCCGCCCGGCGAAGCAGAGGAGTTCGCTTGGAATCTCCAATTGGCGCCACATAGCAAAAAGAAGAAATGATTGACTTATGACAAAGACCTCTGCTTTGAAGATGCTCAAATGGATTTAGTACCTTCACGACTTAACCCTACCTTTACTCAACCTTTACATATTTTATTAAATCCAATGTTCCGTAAACAGACGAAACCCACAAAGTATGCTTAAAATTGTTACATAACCCATTAACTAATTGTGATTTGAGACACATTCTATAATTTACCTTAAATTTGTAGGGAATATTTCGACAGAAATGGCATTGAGCACCGTTGTGCCAAGACCGCAGGAAAGCTGAATGACGAAGAGATAAATGGCCAGCAACGGTATTTGTATGGTAAAGGCTAAAATGCCACAAGTTCCACAAACAAAAAGGATTATAACTACAAGAAATAAATTATTAGATGATATTTGCGGAGAAGTCATATTGTGGGTACTTACAAAGCATTGGCTTTCGTCCAACTCGATTAATGACAAACATAATGGTCAGTAGCAGAGATACATATATAATTTCCAGGAATATGGTATGCATGTATGTTGATAATTCCAAATGCATTGCGCACCCTTCAGTCTGTCCATGCTGTCCATGTAAAAATATCACAACAACATTATAAACTCAACCATGTACCAAGGTCCCATGGTGGTACTTACAACTGCTTCCACACCCGTAAGATTTCCCGAACGTACGAATTTGATAATGTCACAAATGCGCAGTGGCTCGGTAAACTTTTCCGTATATTGCATGGTGTTATTTAGAATATACGGGAACCACATATAGACGCCGTGCGCGCTGAAGAATAATATATATAATATTAGACTACACAGAAAGGTCTTCCTCAAGTGCTCGCGCATAAAAAGTGGTGCGGTCTGTTGCCACATGGACTTCAGTATGGATGTCAGTAGAGATTTGTCCTTTTCTAAACCTTTCACTTTTGCTATCGGCGTGTCGGCGTCCGGCAGTAAGGTGGTAACCTGCAAATATTAGTAGAAAATAAAAAAAAGTCCTAAGGGAACATTTTTAAGCACAAACCTTATACGTGTTGTCACGGTCCTTGCTCTTAAGATTAATACTATGCATACACTTCAAGACTTCTATAGCTTCTTCGGGCCTGCCGGCAGTTAGTAGATACTTCGGACTCTCCGGCAGGAAAAACATTGACAAACCACATATAAATCCTGGCACACCGCAGGCCAAGAAATAAGAACGCCATGGTTTGAAAACTATGTTAATGAAGGGCACGTGGAATTCCCAGTTTTGATTGATGAATAGCCAGGCGATGACGGGGAAGAATATTGAGACAACTGCACTTACCAAAGCACTGCCTAACATTGCGCCACTGCGATATTTTTGGCAATGAAACTCTCCGAGGTAAGCGAAAATCGTCGCGGAGCCGGCCGAAAGTCTGTTGATAGAATTGTAGAAATATATATCTTTTGAACTATTTTGCTGTTTATTATTTTAAAATAATGAGTATGATTATTTTTTGGGATTCCAAGGGATTTACTCCTTTTCAGTTTATTTATCTCTTATTAGTAATCGAAACTTGGATGTCCAACTTCGAATGAACAAAACAGGAAAAAAGATTCCTGCTTTCAAATGTAGATTATTTAAAAAAAGAAGAGTTCAGAAAATTGTGGTTTTGAGAAATTAATAGCTTATGTTACCGGAACGGATCCGGGTTTTTATCTGACCAAGAACTCTCAACTCGGCACCGTAGGCATGGTGCTCAGGGGTGTTTTCAACAACATTGCAGATCATTTTTGGAGTCAAAAAGTCTAGCACATAAATACGAGTAATCTGCTCCACGACAGTCGGGTCTAGTAACCGGAACGGACTCGGATTTTTGTCCGACCAAGGACTGTCAAGACGGCACCATTCCTCTAAAAATTTTCAATAATGTTTTCTGTCGCTACGACAGAGCAATCGTAAGACCGAACAATCCTACCACAATTTTAATGGAGGCTAAATTTGAGCTATGGAATTCGAATGCTCTTCAGCTTCTTCGACCTACCTTGTTAGGCTGTCATTTCAGATAGTCTCATTAAAAATATTTTTATTTGTTTACAATACTCACAGTATGCCATTTAAAAAACGCAGCACAGCGAAGGTTATGAAATTTGGCGACAAACTTGAGAGCGCGGTAATAAAAAAGCCCATAAGTAATGCCGGTTGCATTATTCGCTTGCGACCAGTGGTATCGGCTAGAAATCCCCAAAAGTGTGAACTCGTAATGACACCGGCGAAGGCGACAGCACCTATTATGCCCTGCTCTCGGTGAGATAGATTCAGGTCACACTCTAAGACGGGCAGTGCAAAGCTAACGCCCACCGATTCGAGCACCACATTGTTGAGCACGAAGCCGGAAAATAAAATAACGAGTATGTTAAATTTGCCATAACCTGTGAGAAGATAAAACGTTGAAAAATATTTGTTATTATTATATATTAATTACTATTCTTTTAAATTAGCATAAAAATTTGCTTAGAATTCGGATTCGGTGTCTGTCTAACTGTGAGAGGTATCTTCTCTAGAGAAGTCAACATTTCTCAAGAGTATGCTTAAAAAACTGTCGATGCTTCAACTAATCACAACTTATTACAAAAGAGTATAAGAGGATTGTCCAGAAAGTAATAGGACTGAATCGATTTCAAAATATTTCTTGAACTCATCGTTACAATTCTTTAAAAATTTTCAAACTTGGCCTCTTCTGCGTCGATGCCGATTTCCAAGCATTGAAGGCGTCATGGAAAGCATTCTCTGGAATAGCTTTGAGAGTCGAGGTGCAAGCTGCTTGGATTCCCTCTATCGTCTCAAAATGCTTGCCTTTCATCGGTCTTTTCAGGCAAAGAAACAAAATTAGTCAGGATCATACCCAAACTTCCACACATGTTAAAATTTGTTTGGCACACTTCCACTCGGCGCAATTTCTGGTCGTCAGTGAGCACTTTTGTGATTATCTTTGCGCACACCTTTCTCGTGTTCAAGTTCATTGACCACAGGTTTTGATAAATTTAACATCTGGGCAATTAAATGAATGGTCGAAGTCACGGGTCTGCCAGCACGGTCTCATCAGCGACCTCTTCCCGGACCTTCAAAAAGGGCTGGTGCCACCGAAATACACCACATCTTGCTAAAGCAACATCTGAGTAATCCTGTTTGATCATATCAAACGTCTCTGTCGAGTTTGACACAGAATTTAATCGCGTGCCTCTGCTTTTTGCATTTCGGCTTGTACCACTCAATGATCAAAATGTTTGTCCTGACTCTCCAGGTGCTCGGAGACAACTGACCAGCCGCTCGTTCATTACCTAGGAACGCCCTCCACCGCAAAATAGCGATATTAATCCTATCGAGAACCTGCGGGTTGTTTAAGGGGTCTCGGTGGGACTAGGATCAAGTTTTAATTTTAAGAACTTTGATTTTTTTCGATCTAAAATAGGTTCAAAAACAGCTGTTTTCAGAATCTGAACGCGAATTTTTTTTAATTTTCAACTTTTTTTTTTTTTTTTTGGTTGTAGCGATAGCTGCACTCCTACTGATTAATAATTTATTTGGTGTTTATGTTTCAGATGTTCAGAAGAGTCAAAATCAACAACGGCACCGGGAGTCATCTGTTAAGATAGCTTTGTTTGGACGCCATTTTTAATATTGCAAGAATTTTTTTTTATTAAAAATAGATAATTTTTGTACTTTTCATAAGTGTATATGTAAACTGTAAAAATTTTAAATTGCTTGCTCTTTTTTAAACCTTAAAAAAATCCATGAAACAATTAATTTGAGGGTTCTAGACCATCGAGACTCCTTAAAAAAAATTATGCCAGTCCACCGAAAACAAAGGCGGAATTATTTACTAGATGTGTAGAAGTATGGAACTCCATCACTAAAAAAAATGTGAAGACTTAGTCAAAAGCCCAAGCGCCCAAGTTCCCAAGCGGATTGAAGCGGCAAATGCGGCCAAAGGAGGCTATACTAAATATCAAAGCAGTAAAAACTGCATTGTATCGAAATTGAGAAAGTTTCGTGCAAAATATTTTATATTTTCTTATAATAAATACTGAATAAATTTTTTACTCTTTTATTGTTTCAAATTATAGGCGGATTGCAGATTGTATTTGAAAAAAACTGTAATTCAATTCGCCCAAATTAAATTAACATTGGTGATTTTATTTGCATAATTGCGCTACATACTGTATGTATAAGCTCACAAATATGTAGGTTGACCAGTTGTCCTAAGCTTCTAGACAAGGTGTAAGCACTATGTTTCCTATATTTTGAGGTTATGTTACGTTCTTTTTTTACTTTTTCAGCGAGATATTCACATAACTTTTTTTTTTTTAATATGTACAAAGATAAAAGTAGTAGTAGTATTGCATAATAGATAACTTTTAACAGCAAGAAATTTTGCAAAATTCGGAAGTGTCGAAGGAGAAACTCAAAATTACACTAATTTTGTTTTGATGGGAATACCAAATTTGCTTTTTGTTCTTTCACTTGACGAGACACCTCGATATTATTATCTGCATGGATTCCTCACATAACCGCGGTAGACCGATCGTTAAAAATTGCAATATTCTCGCTTTTTTTCTTGGATATAACGGAAATGCAAAACTAAAATGTATGAATGTCCGTAAGGATCCGATGTTGTTTTACAACTCTTCAGTCTATTATTATTTTTTTCTATATTTTTAAAATTGTACTAAATTGAACGAATGAATTTCACTGTTGATTAAATATTATCCGACACTTATGAATTTCCACTTTATTATTTAGAGATAGAATCTCACCCGTTCTTTCTAGCGCCTCATCTATAACCACAGTATCCTCTTTATTCTCTCTCGCCATTTTGTTGCTCGAGTCACTTTTTTTTAGTTACGCGTTTAAGAAAAAAAAGGAACTTCTACACTTTGTCTACTTTTTAGATTTTTGCACTACGAATTCCCTCGAGGACCGCGACAGATTTATTTTTTGTCATCTGCGTTCAGTTATTCAACCCCATTGTTAACCGCCAGAAAATACCATGAGAGACTCGCTACGGTTTCATTTAAATATCTAAAAGTTAGAGAGATATGAAGCCAGAAGCTGAGATAGCATTTGGGTAAATAACTGTTAACATATTTTTGTTTCTATTTGTGTCGGTGCATCTAATTGTGTGCTTAAAATTTGACTGATTACTTAAGGGAAAAGTTTTATAAACTCTACTTAAGCAGACAAATAAATATAATTACAACTGATATACATTTAACGGTACATATACATATACGGACGTGGGCAAATAAATATGGTCTGCGGTCGGAGATAGGTAAAGCTTCGGCATAAAAAATCAAAACAGTTGTAATGCTATTTATATGAAAGTATTCGCGAAAAGGGGTACAGTTATGTTAAAACAGTACAGCAATAGTACAGTCGGCTGATGTTATATATTTGCCGTACACTCAAATAATAAATTTTGCCGTTAGACTAATGAAATATACTTGTAATGACGGCATTGATGTATGTACATATGAAGATGTGTAAAAATATATCCAAATCTGACGTCCGGTGTAAATCTTCTTGAAAATATGCACTCATATATTTCAATTAAATATTTTGCACGCTAAACCGTTATTCAAATAGTGTCAGAAAGCTTTGTAGTCTCGCAAAATAGCTCGAGTAAGCAAACGAAAGGAGGAGAGTTGTATAACTGCTGGTTTTTCCAGCTCAACGTGTTTAACAACGCTGCTGCTTTTTGTTTGTTCGTTTCGTCAAAACTTGAAGGGTGTAGTGAACAGTTTGTCTACTAGCATGCAGTTGGTATTAGCTTAAGTGTGATGTGACCTCAGCTAAGTTAGGCGATGAATAGTTTATTGTATTGGGAGCCTACGTTACTGCTCTAGCTTGAACCACTCATCACACCATCGCATTGGTATGAAATCAAACAGAATATTTGCTTAGATTGGCGAAAAAGCCGCACACAAACAAACAAAATGAATGTAGCAAATATATTTACATTCTTCGCAGCTTCTCAGACAAATCGTATTGTCTTTATCTTAAAGAGAAACATTTGAATGAAAGTAAACGCCGCCAGGGATTAGAATGGATTTGTTAAAAATAGCTTCTAGTTTGCGAAATTCCTCTGGTTGCTTAGATGTGAAAGTCTAACCTTGGAATTGTTTGTCGAGATATCAAAATTTGATGAAGATTGCCCTAAATGTTTTAAACAGTAGGTTCTATTATTTATTGCACTTGTACCATTACTAGGTAATTGACGGATATCTTCTTCCTGTTTGTACTCCTGAATATTCCTTGGATTCGCGCAGTTGCAGAACAGCGTTGAACATGAAATCATCAGTTTTAACCAAAAAAAAAAGAAAAGCAGACTTCTTTATTAAAGTAGACACCGCTTATGCGTTTATAGCAAAGTTAACAACAGCACGTCAGTCGTTCTTCCTTTTCGCTGGAGATTACAAGCGTAATCAAGATTTTCTCCCCGTGGTCTTTATAACGGAGTGGAGGTCTGCATTTTTTTCTGCATCCACCGGCATATGTTGCGTCAAAAACTTTTAAAGCTGGAGTGTTTTCATGTAATCGGAAGACGTGACCTAGCCTTATCCTCCACAGAATATTTCTCTCGAAAGCTTGTAACGTCGACTCAGCCTTTGTTCATCGAGATAGGACTTTACTTCTCAATTGCCTACTTAGACCGAAGTAGCACCTATTGGCAAGGATTATTCTGCGTTGGATTTCGGGGCTGATTTTATGGTTAGTGTTAATACTGATTCCAACATAGACGAAATTATTTACGACTTCAAACTTATGACTGTCAACAGTGACGTGGGAGCCTAGTCACAATTGCGACGACTGTTTGTCTGATGACAGGAGATATTTCGTCTAGCCCTCGTTCACTACCGGACCCATTCGGTTCGCTTCTTTATCTAGTCTAGAGAAAGCAGAACTAATGACGCGGATGTTGAGGCCATTGATATCAATATTATCGGCGTACAGCCAGCAGCTGTACACTCTAATATAAGATTGTATCTGCTCGATTAAGCTATGCAGCTCAAATTATTTTCTCTAGCAGTAGATTGAAGAAGTCGCACGGTAGATAGTCGCTTTCTCTGAAGTCTCGTTTGGCTCGGAGAGGTCTTTTGGTATTACTCAAAGTCAGTTTACACAGCTTCACGGCTTTTTTTTCAAGATTTGGCACATGGTGAATGCCACACTAATAAGATCCAATCAGTTTGTTGACGGTGCGATTTAATATTTCACACAATGCGCTCGATAGAGCCTTATATGCGATGATGAGGAGGCCTATACCGAAGTAGTTTGCGCAGATCTTGTCTGAAACAAGATAGTGATCCGAATCGATGTTAAGAAGAAAGGAAAGAAAACAGAGTTATCGAAAGTATAAAAAACTTTCCATAAAAAAGAAATTTAACAGGAAAAGAGAATGTGCCGTGTAAATTTTGTTAACCAATGTAATGGTTAATTTAGAATATAAAATTTAACTTTGTTGCTACCCTATATATAAATCACGAAGCGACTTAGGAACTGAGGCGTGGTCAAATCAAAGAGTGATTTTGTTTATTAAATTAAATACAAAATATATACAAATGTCTCATATAAAAAAAGTGTAAACATTTGGTTGTTAGACATCGGTAGAGCCAATTGAACCGACTACCTTCGAGATAAGATACAATTTGGCACGATTATGGAAAGATTCTTTTGCTTTCAGTTAATTGTATTTTTAATTGAGTTGAGCGTCAGATTAAATATGCAAATACATATTTACAGAATAAATAATATGAATCGATTTAGGAATAGTGAAAGTACATATACAAATTTTTTATATTTTTTACAAATTAATTAAACAAAAGTTATCGATTTTCGAGGATTTTAACACCATTTTTGACATACTTGATTTGTTAAAGTTTAAAAGATGCCTGAAAATCTTTACATTTGGTTTATGATGATGAGGGTTTTAGCACTTTCACCGAGTTTAATATTTCACAACTTATCTGAAGCGACGCCGAGCAATATTTACTAAGTGAAGTTATATGTATATAGTGTATCACCCAAATAGTTTATGACATTCGTATATTAAGCGTTAGTAAGGTTTCTAGCACTATATTTTTGCGAAATCGCGTTTTATGAGGGGGCCAAGATCCATCAAAAGATCTAGATATTTACACAAGTTAATTAGTGGACAAACAGTTATACATTACGAAATCAAAGATTTTGAAACACACACATCATTATGTATTTTTGTAACAAAAATTTTAAGACACAACTTGTGCATGTGTTTCAAAACAGGAAGCACACACATACATTTTGAGCAAGTAAAAAAAAATTTAAACGCACATACATTTGTATAAGCAAAATATGAATTGATTTTCTGCTTAGGAATGTCCAAAGACGAACATTCGATGTACGTCCCCGCCATGACCTACACTTCCAGAAACAATTTACTACTTACTTACTTCTCCTCTGCTACAAAATCTGGTCTCTTTTTCATTCTCTTAGGAGACATTTGATGTTAATTTTTGGCGGACTCCAGGCGACTTTTACTATTAAACCCATTTTCCGTTTCCACGACAGTCGTGGCTAGTAACAAGAACGGATCCGGAGTTTAAACAGGGTAAGGATTGTCAACTCGTTTCCATACCTTAAAATTACTTCAGGAACGATCTCTCACTATAAAACAACAACAACAATAATCTCATTTAAAAGAGGCCCCTTTCAAACAAATTTTCTAATTCCTCTGGCTTGCTTAATATGCAGCTACCGCATCTGCCTTAGATGTGTTTCATTTCCGTCTCATAAGAATTTTCTGATTTCAATTGCAGGTTTTCGAGTAAAATACTTAAAATTTTATATTGAGTAATAATAATAACTGACAATTTAATTAACTTTCGTTTATGTAAATGGCACTTTCAAATCAGCTCTTCTCAAGTTTTAGAATGTATTATTTTAAATTTCCACTGTCGACAAAAAATATGCTTTTTGCATTTATTGGTTCTTGTCTATGATAATTAAATGCAGATCTTTCACAGTTCAGAAGCAGAAACAGAAAACGTGTAGCATTCACAATGATGCAAGATTTATGTTGAGAAACTCAATTTATTTATGTTTCTAAAATTATTTTTCTGTTTAGAACAGACAAACTGATTTCATCAATATAATGTTCTTTTGACTTTTGATACAAGTGTCTGCACTTTGGATAAACACAGCCATTCACAGTAAAATATCTAGCGATTATTCAACATACAACTCGGTATCGATTATCATTTGGTATATATCGTGTTATATCAGCAAACACATAAAAAGGTCGTAAACCGCGCAAGCACAAAATAAAACTATGCAACAATCGAAAGTATTCACACACCATCGATAGGTGTTTTTGTAGTTATTCTGTTCGGTCGTACACAGTTCATAACTTAAATAAATTAATATTGTACTGTGCATTAGTGTTAAATATGTATTTTATTTAAACAAAAGAGAACGATTTATAACATGAGTGCCTTTCAAACAACAATTAATTGGTATTGAGTTATAGGCGTGAGAAAAAGCGATAAAAAAACAATTTTAGTGGTGTTGCGCCGTAATGGAGGCGATATTCTTGTGCGTCTCAAATCCTTAAATTTCAGATTTCAAATCGCCCGTGTTCTCAATAAATTCATTCATTGAATTATCTGGCTTTCGTATCGCTTTATCAATTCCAAAATTCGAAGAATAACACAGGAAATACTAGCTATCAAGCTATGAGGTGAGTACGGTGTGATTATTAATTTAGAGGGGCGCCGTAAAATGTATGCATATAAGTATATTTAGATAAAGTGTAGGTAGGTAATATTAAACGCATATGGATATATGTGTGTAAGTGAATGGTACACCAATGTAAATAGTAAGGAACAAAAACAGAAGCGACAAGTAGATATGCGCAAATATGTTTGTGCATAAGTTAATGGCAACAGAGCTACATATATTATGATAATAGCGTTTCTATGAAATAATGTGCAACAGTGGTAAACTTGTTTTTCAATACCAAATTTGAATTTTTTTTTTATTATGATTTCAAATGAAATATGTAGATCGCAACACAAGAAAAACGATAAAGCGAAAACAATAACAAATATGTATAATTCGATGAATTATTAGGTATGGGCTTAATGACTTTGAGTTCGGGGAATCGTTTTTTTTTATGCATATTAAATAAAAAGAAATATATTTTAAAAAGTTTTGAGTGGCGGAATATCACTTAAGAGTATGGCTCTTTAAACATTTTCTGAGAAATGTACTATAAGAGATTTTAGATTTCTTTTTGTTTTCATTAAACGCAAAAGCTTTTATCCATGAACTGTCTACTACAAATTTGTGAATTAATTTGCATGCTCTTGACTTTGTAGAACAAACATTTGCTAATTAATTGTATGCATGTAAGCATACATATGTATATTTTTGTTGTCTTTGAGTACGTTAATGGCGTACAAATTGTGGTAAATATGATAAACAAAGTCAATAAATTATATGGACCTTTTGATAACAGACTTTTTTTTATTTTTGAAGCTTTAGCAACTTACCTGTTTTCATAATTGTCGCTATAAATATTTGCATATTTCATCAACATTATCTTCTATTTTGTTTACCAAAAACATTTCTGTTTTTGTCCATTTTTGTTTTCTCCATATCATGTTATATAAATTTAATATTATGAATGAATAATATTTGAAAATTGTAAACGTGTAATTGAGAAGTCATTTTATAAAGGTTTAGGGTTTCTAATTTTTTAATAAGAGGAAACATTACAGTTTCAATATAATATATCCATCATTACCTATTTTTTACTGCAAAACATATTTTATAAACAATATCTAAAATTATTTTTTTTTATAGTTTCAGATGTCTTCTACTCACTATTATTTATTGCATATGTACACTATGTACAATCTCCAAAATTTTTGCGCAATCACCAGGTGGTATGTATTGCTAATTAATGAAAATATTTAATTGCAATTATAAATTTAATTTAATTATAAATATTTTTACATATTTTATCATCGTGTACCTATCTTTTCAGAAACCAGTCCTCGGATTATAATCGAAATTGGTGACAATGCGAATATCACTTGTCGCATGAATTTGAAAATGTTTGACGGCGAAAATAGTTCGTCATTATACTTCACGTCCAATGAACCAGAACATGAAGCTGCACTCACTAATATAAGGGTAAATAAAACTAAATTTAGCATGCAATGTATTATATTTGTAATTTATTTACTAATCTTATCCGCCATAGATCATTGACGCCACAACGATTGTTTACATGCTGCGCAATGCCAGCGAGCAGTTTACGACTTACACGTGTAAAAGTGGTCAATATGCAATTTCAAGCACAGACGTTATTGTCGGTAAGCTAATTTGTAACAAAAATGTGTTTGTACTTTATATATTTGGTATAATGATATTCAAATAAAATTCTTTACGCATAAATGTAATTTCCTCCGTAGGTACCAAGCCCACAGAAGTTAAAGATTTCAATTGCCAGGCATTTGACTTCACCTACATGACGTGTTCGTTTACAATACCACAAAATATGGTTCCAACCACATATAATTTGAAATATATCACACAAAATGCGGTAAGTTTTTAAAACACAATTTATTTTTAATATGGTATTGTTTTATAAAATGCATAATAATATTTATTGATATTTGTGTTTATACATATGCAGATAATATAGTAATAATTTTATTAATTGTGCTGATCAAAGGTCTTGCATGCGATTATTGCACTAATTGTTATGCATACAAACATTCTAACACATTTTTCGTTTTACATATATTATTATACCCTGAACAGGGTGTATTAAGTTTGTAACACCCTGAAGGAAGCGTCGGAGACCCTATAAAGTATAAAAGTATATATATAAATGATCAGTATGCTGAGCTGAGTCGATTCGATGTCTGTCTGTCTGTCCGTCTGTATATATACGAACTATATCGTTTTGAAATATTGCAAACGTCATTGTCTCTTCAAAAAACTGCTCATTTGTCGGAACTGCCGATATCGGACCACTATAACATACAGCTGCCATACGAATTTAGCAATCGGATTCAAGTTCTTGTATGGAAAACTTTTGCATTTGACGTGATATTTTCACGAAATTTGGTATAGATTATTTTATAAGCCAAGAAGCCAAGTATGTAATCTCCGAAGAAATTGTTCAGATCGGTTAACTATAGCATATAGCTGCCAAAGAAACTGAATGATCGGAATCAAATGCTTGCATGGGAAACTTCCTCATTTTACAATATATCTTCACGCAATTTGGTAAGAGTTATTGTTCATATAAATAATTGTATAGATCAGCTCACTATAGCATATAGCTGCCATACAAATCGAACGATCGGAATCAGGAGCTTGTATGAAAAACTTTTGCGTTTGACACGGTATCTTCACGAAATTTGACATGGATTAATTGTTCAGATCGGATATAGTAATCCTTCATATAGCTTCCATACAAACTGAACACATAGTTTCTAAAAGAAAGTCACCTGTGAATGGTATATTAGGTTCGGTGCAGCCGAAGTTTCTCTTTCTTGTTTCTCTTATGAATTATTTATTTACTATACGTTTGCATCTGGAGTATACATTTTAGACTAATTAATTACAATTTTCTAAGAAAAAATTAAATTTGCTATGTAGGAGTTTTTTTTTTATTTATTCACAGCAACATGCGTTATATAATAGAATGTGTATATGTAAAATTTACTGAATTTCTTAATATTAACTGCTGCTTCTAATAAAAAAGAATTTATTTTAACTTATTATACAAAATTATTTAGAACTAACATTAAATTTCTATAGAACACTTAAATGGTTTTGTGGAAGATACATGGATAAATTACTAATATAAACAATAATAATACGTTTAAAACAAAGGTTTAACACTATTTTAACATAACGAACGAAACATTTTTCTATTTGAAATGCAATTTGGCGGAAAGTAACATTAAGCACGTGAAAAAGCCAGATTTGTTTAATTGTATCCCCATATTGAATTCATACAACGATGTACATATAAGTAGTCATAGTCATATTATTTATATAATTATTTATTGATTTCCTATTACACTAATTATTTTTTTTTTTTTTGTGAATAATTACGACTTTTTATTTCATTTTGGGTTTGCATGTCATTTAATTACGTATATTTTATTACTAACATTGAATGATCGGCACGTTTACCACTACTACTCAAACTACTATGCAACTACTACTCGTTATCACACACACACCCACGCACAAACACACCAACTAAATTTGCATGCACTTGTGTGTCTTGTCTATACAATATAACTTTACTAATATGACACAATCGAAACGTAAACAATAACAAAAAATCAAAAAAAAAAAAAAAAAAAAAAAATTATAAAGGCAAGAACGGCTGATAATCGCACGATATATTCACAGAATTATATACTGAATTGTGTAAAGTTGGTGAAAGAAGGCGACAAAGCCACTTGTAACTTTACCTTGGAGGATGGCAGCTATAAGCCCAACTTTGAGTTTTACAACTTTCGCTTGACAAGCAACAATACACTGGGCGCGCTTACACAGAATTTCACCATCAATCATAAAGAAATTGGTGAGTGCAAAAAGCAACTAAAAAATATTATTTTTATTTTTACAAAATCATTTAATAATTCACACTTTCAATTACAGTTAAACCCGCTATTAGCAATTTACGCATTGAGGACATCTCAACCAACGCTTGTGAGTTAAAGTGGGAAATGGAGCGTTATTCTTCGTATAAGCTGAATCGTCTGCAAATGGAGGTGCATTTACAATCGCCGCACTATGAAAGCACGAGGAACTTCACGTGCAAGAAGTGTAACAATCGTGAAATGTTCAATTTGTCCATCGACGATCTGCCCTACGCCTACTATGAATATAATATAAGTTTGCGGATAAAGATGCGAATGCCAGCGGCAACTTGGAGCGATGCATACAAACTCGTTTTTCGCACGCTGCCGCTGGCGCCCGAAGTGCCGCCTCAAGTGGATGTGAGCAGTTTTTACTTGAACGCCACGCATCTGCGTTTGTTTTGGTATCCCACGGCGGTGTATCATAGAAATGGTACGGATTTCCATTATATTGTGAAGCTTACGCAGCAGGATGGCGTCCCAGTGTAAGTGCGCTATCATTACAAACAACTCTTTATGCATTAACTAACCTTTTTTTTTATTATTTTGTTTAGAAATCAAGCAGCGGTGCCTAGGTCCGTGCCCACTGTAGCCTTTCCCTGGAACAGCGCTCACAGTTATGATTTCAGCATTTGGAGCAGCAATGAAATGGGCGTGTCTTTGCGTAGTAGTCGCATATATGTGCCTGCGCTGCCGAAAAACTACGACGAGCGTACGCCGTTGGGTATTAGAAATGTGTATCACTCTTTGGATCGCACTTACACGTTGCTGTGGAATGCGCCGGAAGATGCGGAGGATTTAGAGAATTATACGGTTTTTTGGTGTCAACCTAAGAGCGTCGCTTCCAATGAGTGTCATGTATGTTTAAGTTTATGAATCTAATAGTTATTTCGAAAGTGTGATAAGTTTATGTTTTGGGGGTTCCAATTTTTTCTTTAAATCGCTTTTGTATTCGTACCTTATTGAAATTTGAGTGCTATTATATTGAAATTTATTAGTATTGACTTTATACGGGAAGTGGTCTTAAATATTTAAATTCCAATTCAATTTTTTCAATTTGAGGTTATATTTAACAAAGTTTGTGTGATATTGCTGCTGAGCTCAATAGTCTGTGTTTGTGTATAAAACGGATTCCGTAGCGATCACGTAAACTCGAACTGTCGTAGAAACGGTTGTGTTATGAAAATTCGAATTATTTTGGTTCTCTCATGTACCTATAAGATGCCCTTCAAAGGCGAGCGAGTCCATATTATTCACATTCCTTTGCTTATCTTTCCAAACACACTGTATGTTTTATTTAAAATTTATTATACATACATATATATAAATTTATTTTGGGGTAAAAAATTGTATTAAATGACAAGCTTATTTTCGTACATTGCAGTTTCACAAGTTCATTGCATTGTATGCACTAATTATGAAAACGAAACAATGCATCAGCTGATTTATACCAGAGTGTCATTTTTTTTTGCTATTTTGTCATTTAAAAAATTGAGCATTTTTGCAGGGTGTCATTTAACATTTGCACAATGTTGTTATATAATGAGGAAATATTTTCATCGAAAAAAACGCCATAATTTGATATCAAAATTTTTTCAGAAAATGCAAAAGAAAATACAAAAATGAAAATTATATACACCAAATCCGGGAACCACACTTCGATGCTTTAATGATAATTGTTTATTGTTAATATATATAAATGATAAATAACCCAAGAACTCCCTTGATATTTGCAGAACATTATCGGATTTACGCAGCTAGATAAGAACGCGCTGAATTTCACAATACAACACAGTGAAGCGTTGATCTTAGCAGTCGCGGGCAATTACCGCGATTATTACACGGGCATGCATTGGGCAAAGTGCACGGCCGACGTATTAAATGACCTCGAGAAATTAGAACCGCAAATTGAAGCAAAAGCATACTCGATAAACGTACGCTGGAATTTCGAGCACACATGCTCCTCGCTTATCAAGGGTTATACAATTAACTATTGCCAAATGAAATCCGCGAAGAAACCAAAGTGCGGGGGTAAATCCGAACGCATTAATGTGGACAAAAGAGACAACAAATATGAGATTACGAACCTAATACCAAATTCCCACTACCAAATGGAGATGTATATTTATTCCGACCTAAAGGAGGGTCCAAAAAGCAATAAGCGGATAATACAAACACAAGAAGCCGGTATGTATAGATTTAAAATTTTTAAAATTGTGAAAGGTTAATCCTTTTTTGTTTTACAGCGCCCACGCCACCAAGGAACCTTACCTTTGAGAACATAACAAGCCAGTCGGTGGCGCTGTCATGGCAGTCACCGCAAGAGGCCAACGGCAAAATACGCTACTACATTGTGACGTAAGTGCACGTCGTTATTTAACTGTCTAAAACCAAACCAACAATTAATGTTTCTTTAACATCGTAGCTATAATCGTGAAAACCAGACTGTGCACTGCAAAAATTTGACTGGTCCGCATTGCTTCGTTGCAAGTAGGCGTGGTGAACGTTACGGCATTGAAAATTTAACGTACACGCTGCAAAACCTAAGCAGCTTCACTAATTATAAAATTTGCATAAAAGCATTCACCGTTGCTGAATCGCTGCCCAGCAATTGCGTGGTTGTAAAAACACACGTGGGCGGTAAGTTTCTCATTAGCAAGCTTATATGTTGTATTTTACTAATTGTTTTTTACCCATTTGCAGTGCCCAGCAGCCCCACACAAATCCTAGTCAACGGAACAAACGAGTATGTGATACGTTGGCATGAGCCCGAAGTGCCGTCGGGGCGTGTGGATTACTACGAAGTGATTGTCGAAGTCAAATTGAGGCAAGTGCTCCAAGGTCGTTATATTTCGCGTATAAAAACTGGCCGTCTATGCACTATGCCCAATAGAAAGAATTGCGATAATGAGGATTACGAGTATTCAATTAGTATACGTAGCGTTAATATCGCCTATGCAAATGAGACCGATACAAAACTCGTGCAGCACTCCAAACAGTATCCTGAATATGACCAATATGTATCGTCCGACAATTATGAGTTGGGTTGCGCTGAGGCGGCGTTAATCTCACCGGTGTCGCCAAGTAGTAAATACATCGAATATAGATCGGATGCTGTTAACTTCTTCAAAAACCTTTGCAGTCCACCTGCCAAAGCTGATAGCAAACTATGGATTATTATATTTTGCATAATAATAGGCGCTTCATTTATATTCATGTGTGGTCTGCTCATTTATAGAAGATGTCATGCGATGGCTGATATTGAATGCAAGATGCCACAAAACTGGGAAGATTTGGCCAATGGTTCTGGCGACAAACTGCGTGAACATGAGAAGTTTATGAACTCCTCTGTCATACAAAATTATTATAATAGTGAAAATGGTAGTTTACTAACAACAAGCATTTCAAATGATTCCAACTACTCTTGCAATGGCACACGCTCTTCGGCTACAACAAAAAGTAGTTATTGTGATAGTAACACGAGCGATTATGGCAACAGCAATGCGACCGAGGATTATTGTATACAAGATCCCTTGACATTATCCAATACAGCATTGCTGACGCCCGTGCCAGAAACGGGCTACATGGCAATGAACACACCGCTAAACACTTCACCGGCGCTATTGAAACCCGCGAATGTGAGTAATATGTTGGATAATGGTTATGTGCTGCCGAATGCCTTGCCAACGGAGGCCAGCGAAAAGCCATTCATGATAGCTTTGGCAGCAGGCGATGGTTACGTGCATCCAAATAATCGGCATTCCTTCAATAATGCGAATATAACCAGCGCAAATTACATAACCGCTATGAGGTAGACGAAATAGCGACAAAAGAAAAGTGTTAAATATTCACTGTAATGGCGTACCAAAAAGAAATAGCAAGTGACTTCTGTTGCTGCGCAGCGCCGAGCGTGCTCGCGCATGTGCATTGTTTGCAGACTTTTGCCGTGCGTTCTCCGCATAGCACAAGTGAAAGCAATAAAAAAGTCAGACGTGTCTATTATTTATAAATTATAGCACAGTGGTGTTCCTTTCTAACAACAAAGCGAAGAAGTGAGGTTAAATTGTTATCCAATTGAGTGGTTAACATTTTTAATTGCCTTCACAGCATTCGATATTCTAATTGTTATGTAATATTTGGTTATAAAAATCTAACGAAAGTATAAAACACACCAAAAACAACAAAACAACATCAAAAAAGTAAGTGATGGTCACAAATCACATTTTACTACATCACAACGGTATTAGTAAATATTTATTATAGCTTTAAATAACAGTGAATTGGCGCTTGTAATTGGGCAACGAAGACTAGCAAATAGCAGAAAGTCATATGGAATTTCATAACCTCAATTTAAAAAAATTAAAAAATTTAGTTGTTTTTTTTTTTTTTTTGCAAATGCCCGCTGAAGTTTCTCTTTTTGCACAAAAAAGTGTTATTGAATGAAAATAATTTTTATTTTCTATTTTAGTCGAAATCAGTTTACTTTCCCCATATGTGTAACATGGTAATTTCTGATGTTTTTTGCGTTAAGCAAGGGAGTCTACAACTTTTAGAAAGTTATTTGCTAAAACAAAATTTTATGCTTTACAAAAACGGTTTTAATCATTTTTTCAATAGACACATTCATTTAAAAGTTATACGCAGTCAAAGTTATACATAAATCTACTGAGTATTTGTAGGTGATCAATACATGCTGTGTTGCTCATACGACATGGTGTACTGTATGAATGCTGTACTTTTGGTGTATAACTTCAACTTCTGAAAGAGTTGTTTAATGATTTGTTGTAGTGGGTGAAAATTCGTTTCAGAACATCAAGGTTGTAGGTTTGCTTTCCTAATGCAAAACAACAAAAAATCTAATATTGTAACCAGTTTAAAGTGAAAATAAAAAACTTTTTGGGAGGTGAAAAATTCTTTTTAAAGCAAAAATTTAAACTTCAGCAGGTGTCTGCAAAAAAGCACTAAATATGGGTAACAAAGCACACGCAATATACATATATATTATATATACAATAGATATTTACCTCGCTTAGCGTGAATGCATTACAAGCCAAATTCACTGTTCGAAAACGAAGTGCAGCTACCAATATAAATACGATATATAAATTATTAAATATATTTATGTATTATAAACACAAAGTCTGTCAAGTGCCTTTATTAAACAAATTATTAATTGTTTAGCTCTTTAATTTAGCTTTATGTATTTCAAGTGAAATACGCTGTATATAAGTATAAATATTATTTTTAAGTTATAAATATTATTTTTAAGCTTTCGATGCATGTAAATATATATAGTATTGTTTTCGTTTGACGTGAAAGTGAACGGAAGAACATAATTTTATTGCTAATTATATAAGTTAATGTGGCCTTTTACGCAATATTTGTATTAGAAATCTTTAGATTTGTAAGCCTCAACAGCATTTTTAGCCTAAATAAAAAAAATGTACTTGCAAGAATTAAAATGTATTTATAAAAACAACCAACAAAATGATAACTTAATATTTCCTGGCAGTTAACGCACGCAGTACGCTTGTTAACTATACCGTTATGTCCAAATTTTTACAAGGGAATTCACTTTAAAGAAAATCGTCGCCTAAAATGCAAAATAACGTAACATCACTTTTCATAAAATTACAGGCGAAGGAAAAACGTTATAATAGCAACCACTCGTATTGAAACATAATTTGAGTTTTGCTTATAAAATGGTTATATTGGGTTATCGAAAAAGTTTTTTCGTATTTCTAATCAAACTTCAACTTATCTCTTTTTATATTTATACTCATAAAAGAAGCACTTTTTGCCATTTTGTCGCTAGAAACATTATTCCATCAGTGCAAATTGAAATTTCCAGAACGGAAGCGAGCGTAGCATTGTTGTTCTATACGAACTGATACCAACTTCCCCGAATTTAATTGCTGCTTAAATTCGCACCTTTCCAACACTATATTCATTGTGTCATAATGTAATTGGTAGCACTGGAGACATGCGACATACAACGACATCTATTGACAGAATACGAAACGACTTTTTCGACTACCCGTTATATTCGTTATCATACACCCATATTGACACAAAATTTAAGTTTTGTTTATAACATGGTTATTATATCTAAATCTAAACGAATTGCTTTGACATTCGTGTTTTCGGTTTAAAAAATTTGTTTGGAACTTAAAATTCGGGGGAATAATAGTATTTTGTGTTTCAAACAGCTTTGGTTAACACGAAGTGCCTAAGGTGTGGATAAATTCATTATAACTTCAAAGGATATTTCAGAAGTCTTGCTTAAGCTTACTTAATTAAATTTTTAAATAAAAACTTAATCTTTTAAACAAACTTTTTTTCAATTAGATTTCATTTTTACTAAAGTTTAATTTACTATTTTTATTTAAATTAAATTTTTATTCAAATACTTAAAATAAAATAAATAATTTTTAAATTAATATTATATACTATAATTGAATAAAAATTATTTATTTTGAGCTTAAAAAATAATTTCATGGATTAAAAAAATAAACTAATTAGTTAACAGATTTTCTTTTATTCATAAATTTAATTATTTGTAATTAAAAATACACAAAAAATAAATAAAATAAAAAATATTTTAGTAGAACTTGCTATTAGTATTTTTCAAGATTATTAATGTTTTTCATTTTATGATTTGTTTTTGATTTAAAATTAAATTTATGTATTAAAAGCATAAATTTATTAGTTAACAGATTTTCATTTGTTAATAAATTTTGTTTATTGTAATTACAACAAAAAAAAAAGAAAAAATATAAAATGTTTTAAGACAACTGGGTTTTTAATATTTATACGAATTAAAACAAAAACAATCAGGGTGGTGAATTTTGTTACTCCAAAATTTGGCATTAAATTAAAATTTTTAATGTAAAATATTTTAATATCCATATCCCTTATGCTACTATGAATCAAAAATAATACAATTACATACTTTATGTTGTACAAAAATAATAATTTAGTGTGAAGCAAGTGGAGAGAAGAATTAGGAAATTGTATCAATTTTTATGAAACTTGTTTGTGGAATAAAATTGAAGTTTATTGAATGTTTAACAAATTAATTTTGTTTTTGTTGCTCTTCGGTTAAGTGCAAATTCTGTTGTTGCTTTTAATTTTTTCTCGTGTGTTGTTGGTATACTATACGTTCAAAATTTATGTAGAACAGACTGTTGTGAGAAATGATCTGTCTTTTATAATAGCTTTTATATTAGGCTGTCCACTCTAAAACATGAAGGCTATAGATTATCTGTAAAACCTGGCTAACTTAGAAAATTCCGTGGATTCTTTGCCATGATATGTCTAAAATTATTCTAAGCCTTCAAAGCTTAAAAGTGGAAGAGCTAGAATCTTTGTGAGTGCGTCCCGTCAGACTAAACCGTTCGGCCATTTCAATATTTGATTGTAAATATTTTTCTCGAAACATCGTTTTCAAAGTCGGTGGTCACAATTCCGCAGACACTATCGAAGCTATCTTATTGCAATTTTTCACAGTTCTTCTAAATATGATATATTTAGATATGATCAGTGATTGATCGAACAATTTGCTTTTCGGGTGTAACTGATATTTTTAAGGTAGTTTATTATAAAACTTAGACCTAAAATCGTACCGTTTTGTTTAGAACTTTGTGAGAAATTATATTTTTTTTCCAAAATTCTTCGAATAATCACGACCAATACTCAACTACTAACCGATGATGGGTTTTTGATTGTAGATGAATTTTTCGTCAGTTATGCTGACCACCGCGAGGAGACGTTTTTGGGCGGTATCTCCGGAAACCAGTTGCCGATGGCTGACTTTCCGAAAATTCGCTCAGAAATATTCACCAAATGTTATTTAAGTGTTGCCCCGTAATTCAATCGGATATTGGGTTTTAGCTCTCATATCAAACTTTACATTGTTAACCAACTGAAAACATGTGATAATTGTTTTTGATCGAATCTTTTGTTCTTTTAGACCATTCCATCCTTTCTTCGAAGAAAACATACTTTTAGCGGTCTGATATTTACTATAACCTAACCTCTATAATTAGGTCGAGGAATATACTGATTGTGTTGTTGTTGTAGCGGCAGAGTTCTGTCGAGTTGACAGTCCTTGGCCGGATAAAAATACGGGTCAGTTGCGGTTACATAGACCCAAGTATCGTAGGAATGGGTTCTCCAGTGAACTGCTCCTCTAGTTTTTCGGCTTAGCAACAATATGCATAGCTTGTCTCAATTCCGGACGTCATTTCATTTGGACACATAAGAAATGCCATAGTTTTTTTTTTTTATAAAAACCCTTCATAAACATGTTTTTCTTTTTCGAAAGCTCATATTTAAAATATAGAAGGAAGCTTAAAACTTACGGTAATCATAATTCGACGTAAAAGCAAAATGGCAAAAATTCTACCAAAAAGAAGAAGACAACAATTTTGTTTTGAGCAGACCAAGGTCGTCATTAACTTGGTCATAGCATTATTTCAGAGGTGGGGCTCGTAATAAAGTTAAGACTTTGGGTTAAAATTTCGCTGATATGTACATTTCTCAAGCTTGGAGCTTATATACCTATATATACATATATACATATGTATGTTCGGTAGACGATGCTTTAGTCGAAATGTTTCTCAAACTTTCTTATTTACATTATATTTATAACATATTTCTTAGTTATTGAGTAATGCTTAGGTTTAATTTTTTAACATTTTTCGAATTATTCACTGAATGAAAAAAAATTGCAGATTGTTTTTTCAGAAAGTGCTTTGCGCGATTTAAAAGTAAAAATTTTGAAGATGAGGAACTGGAAGTATAACATGAAGAGAATTATTGTCAAATATAGCAAGTGGGCGCAGAATCTTTGGGAGGCACTGAAGAAGCCATTTCAAAAGCAATAGAATTAGGCGTCATATGCATTGAAGCCAAGAGACGTTGTATAATGGTTTGGAAACGATTTTGATGGTGTAGAACACAACCCTAAATGCAAAAAATCGTATATGGAACTAACTAACTAATCGTACATGAAAAAACTTAAAAACTATTTGTAAACTATTTTTGCCCCACCCACCGTATCTCGCCTCTTTAGACTACCATTTGTAAGGTTGATGGAGAACGTTCTCGCTGAAATCCAATTGGTTCACTTTAGCACAGGGTATCAAAAAGTGGCTTAATCCATATATCCTGGCTTTGAGCCATTTTCTGGTTGTTCTCTAATTGCTTATATTTCTATGTACGCGCTGGCAACCTAAACCTTAAACCCGATACTTACCCAAATCCTATAATTTCATTATATCAACAGCAAAGCAGTCATTATCAACTTCATTTATTATTTTCAACGTAACTTGGTTTATTCATACGAGTATTCCTACAATTGCATTTATTTTTCGGACAATTCTCTGGATTCGTGGATCACGTGACTTTTATTCTTTCATGCGATAGTTTCTTTTTAAAGAATTTTTTATTTTTATTTTTACAATACTACATATTTGTGGCTTTGCAATAGACAAGTGAACTATTCGGTGTGGGTGTGAGTGTGGGGTCGTGAGAGTTGAAGGTGCATTAGAAAAAATATGCTTAAATATATTTATTTATATTATCTTATTTTTTTTTTTAATTTTTCTAATACATATTTGCATGTATTTATATACATATATTTATATGTATGTATATGTACATATATGCTTATGCACAAAAAGGATACAAAGAAGTGCTTGAGTGCACACCTGTCTCTTATACACATCTCTTATTTTTTTTTTTAATTTTTCTAATACATATTTGCATGTATTTATATACATATATTTATATAACTATTTGTTCACTTTTAGCTTAAGTTAAATTTGAATTGCAATAACTGCGTAATTAATTATCTAAGTTTTTGTTATTGTTTTACTAACTTTTATTGCATTTTCTTTAGCCAACATTCTGTTTGTACATATATAACACAAAATATATGTAAGTATGCATGTATGTGTGTAATTGTGTAATGCCTAACAGTAAAATGAGACTTTAATACAATTCGTTCGTCGCTTAAAGACTATTGCAATATTTCTGCTCTCTCTTTTACGCTCTGAAGTTACGACTAGACTCTTATGGTAGGTGAGTGGCGTATGTTTTGGGGTTTTATGGGATGTGCGATTTGTTCTTGTTAGGTCCTCTACCCCAAATATACATATACCATATATAATATTTTCGAATTAACAGTTAGACACGAACGGTTGTCGTGAGTATTCTCACTTCTTTTTGGTTTTTTGTTTTGAAAATAAATATTGCTCTATATTTTTCACTTTAGTTTCGCTTTCATTCGTCTTATTAAGTGTAACGTTTACTCTTTTTTAGCTATATACCATATATATTATATGTGTGTAAATATATCATTTGTCTTATTGAGTACGTTTTAGTTTAGTTTAGTTGGTTTTGCTATTTAAGATACCACTTTCGTAACTACAGTGAACTTATTTCAAACATTCTTATGTTCCTATGTATGTTTGCAGGTAAGTATCAGTAGTATGAAGTAGTATGTAGTGATCTCTGTCTTCCGATTTACATTCACTCGCAAATGTAATGGGACACAGCATAAGTTTTCATAGAGAAAAATATTATGATGCTTTGGTTGTAGAAATATAGCAAATTCAAAATGAAATATGTCCAAAAACTTCTGGAGATATTTGTATGGACGAATAAAAAAATGTATCTTCAGTTATAGCAGTACTAAAATCCGACAACTGGGTTCAGCACAACACGAAACGGTGAAAGATGATCAACATCTAGCCGAGAAAAGCAGTTGGAATACCTAATATCGAATCCATTATTTTAGTAGTGGCTTAGTAATCTGTATCTTGTGATATATATTTAAATATTACCAGTTTACGCTATATAGCACTAAAAAGCTAAGATTTCGTACTAAAAATGCTCTTCCGACATGCTTGACTGAGTATTTGTGAGCTCACAGCAAAGATGAACATTATATAAATATACCATAAACACTATTCCAATCTTTCATCGTTAAAATTGTTAGAATAATGTTTCTACAATGAAGCCGAAAATCATTAAAGATGTGAATAGTTTTTATGACCATCATACTGTATTAATCAATCATGCGCCATTTTGGTTTCGTCGTACCCGTTTCGGCGATTTGATGTCAGAGATACACTACGCTTTGAAAGAGTCATAGTCAAAAATATCGATCAAAAATGTTGTTGTAGCTGCGTTTCTAAAGTAATTTCGAGGAATAGTGCCGGGTTGACAATCTTTGGCCGGATTAGAATACAGCTCTAATTCGTTTACTTTGACCCCACTGTCGTGGGAACGGATGGAAATTGTCGAACCCGTACGGCATGTAATCACTGTTTCGAGCCCCTAGGAGTTAAGCATTACACGAAATTATAGCGGGTGGACAATCTCTGCAAATCGCAGCTGAATCACAACAAAATCGATCCATTTCTAAAACGGATGGTTTCTGATGAATAAGAATGGACCAGTTATGACAGCGTCAAGCGAAAACGAACAACGTCAAGCCCTGGATTGAAAGTCAGTAATCTTTTACTATGTGTTCGTTGAGATTGGTAGGGAATCATCTACTTTGAATTGCTTCCTTACGGCCAAACTGTTAATTCGGACATCTATTGTCAATGATTCACATCAATAGGTGTGGAATTCTGGTTCATCAAGAAAATTCAAAGCACATCAATAGTGACTGTCGAGGAATTTACCGACATTTTTTCAGGAACAACAATGCATGGTCGGTAAGTTCTTATGTATCAATCTTATAAACATTCTGTAAAGAATAGGCAACATAATCGACCTCGACTATGATATACATATGTACATATATTTTATATAAGACAATATTTTATATCTGTAGTACTTTCTTATTTGTTTTCGCTGTGTCCCATTTCTTGCAACTATGTGTAGTCTGTACATCAGACTTCGTCGACATTTTAGTTTTGTTTCAAACAATATGACTTTTTTGTTATTTTTGTAATTTGTGTTACATTCACTATAGGATTCCATTAGACTTTCTCATTTTGTATGTTTTATGTAGAAGCATATTTTATGTGGTGTAAAGTGTTGTTGTTGGTTTTGTTTTGTTTTTAATACCCGTTTAATTTTCTGCAAGGATCGTATTTTGAAACTTTTATCACAGAATTTTATCTCATAGTTATTCTAAGCACGCACATTTATGTAGTACCTTTTATTCATGCAATTTGTGTGTGTATGTAAGTTTTTTTTTAACTTAGCTATATTGCAATAACAATAATGTTGTCTATTTTGTAAACTTCTAGTAACTAAAAAAATTAGGCGAAAATGAAAAGAGATCAGCTTCAATCAAATTCTATTAAAAAATAGCTTTTTGGAACATGTGAATATGTATATGAGTAATTTATATACACATATGTATGTATTTATTTGTATATGCGTATGTGTGTTTATGCGAACATATGTGAGTGTATATGTTTATTAGTTAATTGCCTAGCTAGTATTTGGTAGTGTGCAGTATTTGTTGTAAATATACAACAATTTTATTTTGTTTTTAAATATGTGATTGCCAGCCGAAATTGCAGCTTCTTTTTATTGCAATATTATTATTTTTTCTGTGCAAATAACAACAAATAAAGTTAGTATTTTAACGGTGTTTAATTATACATATACATTTATATTTAAATATTTCAATTTAAATCTCATAAATTGTTGCAACTAACCGCAAATTTTTTTTTAGTTTTTAATTAGTTAACCACAAATAATATTGCAATAATTTCACATTTAAGTCATTAATTATTTTTAAGATTTGTATTGCAATTGTTTCGTTACAGTTATCCAATTGTACATTTGCTTAATTATGTATTATTTTTATGTTTAAATTTTTTTTTTATTACAAAATCAGTCTCAATACAATAAGCCATCATCAAAAATTTGCTTAACTTTAAAATCTCAGCGCGAAATAAGAAACTTTTGCTTATATAACATGTTTGTATGGTACACATATGCCCATATGTTCATAATATGAACTTCATATGTACTATTTCAGATAATTTTCTGCTTGCCTTAATGTTACGTATGCGCCTAGTCGACCAGACTTTTTCATACAATAATTTTAATTTTGCCTTAACGTTACGTATACGCCTAGACGTACAGACTATTTCCAATTTTCATCTTGTCTTTATGTTACGTATACACCTAGTCGACCACACTATTTCATATATTTTTCTTCTTGCCTTAATGTTACGTATACGCCTAGACGTCCAGACTATTTCATGTAATTTACATCTTGCCATAATATTACGTATACGCCTAGTCGACCAGACTATTTCATTTTTCTTCTTGCCTTAATTTTACGTATACGCATAGTCGACTTGTTGTGGTGAATGATAACAAATGAAGTTATTCATTACTCATTCAATGTAATTGTTGTTGCATTTATCTGAATTTTATTTCATTTGGCTCTACATGTACATACATATATTAAAAAAAAAATTATTTTTTTAACAGAAATCAATAAATTATTTTCTCAATATTTCAGGCATAAAATTTGTTAAATATACTATTGGAGAGCAAGTATCAAGTGCTTTATCAAAATTAATCATCGAGTTACACTTCTATTTAGAGTAAACCCGCTTCGTCAAGGAGCTAATTTTTGAGGTCTGCACTATATTACTACAACAAAACTCAGTTCTGTAACTTGAAAGTCAACAAAATCAATATACTAAGTAGCATTCGCGCTGCCATTGCATTTTTTTTTGCATTTTCTTCGATGGGCCTTATAATTTTATATGGGTGTATATACCCTGTATAATTGCAAAGTGCTTTATAACCTACATTACACTAGTTTTTCAATGCAAATAACGTGTAATTTACCATATCTACATTTGATATTATGTAACTAGGTGAATGTCAAACTGTTTTCAACTTTGTGCTAGGCTATAGTATACTATAATTACATATGTACACACGCCTAACCCATTTAAGACTACTACAATTTTTTCATAAGCAATTTTTCTAATACTTATCTGTTGGTTTACTCCCAAAGTTTACTTAGTTTACCTTAGAGTTTTTAATTATACTTTTACATTTTTTTTAGTATTCACTAAAAATTATACGACCTAACTGACCTTATTATAATTATACCTAATTTATGCATATAGTATATTTATTATTTAATTCATTTATATTGCATATGAAGCTTATTTATTATATTGCTTTGGGTTTTGGAGTAGTTTTTACGAATTGTGTACAAGTAGTAAATATAAATAGAAATCAGAAATCGGCTAATGATTATTTTTATGATGCCAATAACTAAAGTATACTTTAGCTAAAGTATAGTTTTGTGGGAAAAATAATAAGAGAATAAATCATCAGTTGGATGAAAAATGGGTCTCAACATCTCTTATGAAGTGACTTGATATATTTTGGTTATTAATTTGAGTACGAAGCGTGTCAATGCTAGACTCCAATCAAAAGAACTGAAAGAACTGAAAGACAAAAACCACATCGTGTAGAGGTAGTAAAAGAGATGTCTGGCAACATATGTAGCTGGGGACCCTACATTCATCAAACGTATCATTACTAGAGACGAGACTTGAGTTTATGAATATGACATCGAAACTATCGACCATTGTCGGAATGTTGCCAAAAATGAGCCGAAAATGAAAAGAACTCAAAATTCGAAAGCACCGAAGGCCATCACAACCGATGCTTATTATAAACACGATATGAAATTTTGTTTAGATGGCAGTTTAAGCATTGTATTTTTGAATTGTAGATGGTTAAAATACATGATGCAAGTAGAGGTTCCTTTTCAATAGTATTTTTTTGACAGATCACACGTGAGTCGTGTCAAGCTGTCATATTATTTTTGTTCAATAGTCAATTCGCAGCAACTCGAACTGACTTGTCGAACGACTTGAGACATTTTAAGTCCTAAACAGAAAGCATACGAAATACAGCTTTTGCAAGAAATGAAGCTGCTCGACTTTACCAAGCGACATCGCTTCGTTCTATGCACTCTTGAATGGTGCCAAGAAGATTCAATGTTTGCCTCATTTGGGACGAAGAGTAGCCTGAAGAGATTTAAAAGCCGTCATTTTATCCAGGAAAACAACGGTTTAGTATGGATTGTGGACCGGTGGAAGAATTGGTAGATATTTTTTTAAAAATGACGCCTTTGAGAATGTAACCGCCGATGAGGACTGTCATCGCACCATGATAACTACTAAGGTCAGAAATTGTGTGTGTGATATCAGACCGTTAGACCTTTTCCTGTGGGGATATGTAAAGTCTAAAGTCTATGCGAACAATCCAACTTTAATTCAGGACTTGAAGCAAAACATTGCAGGTATCATTCGCCATTTATCAGTCGAAATGCTCGAACGAGTCATCGAAAATTGGACTCAACGCGTCTGAGATGCGGTCTTATTTGATAGAGACAAAAAATGAATGAAGATCGGTTGATAATAAACATTTCCTACTATTTTTTCTTTAAAAAAGTAGGGAATCTCGAAATGGATCACCCTTTAGTGTCCTCCAGTGCTTGGTTGTGTAAGCATTTAAAATAAAGAGATGACTTTCATATTCGTTGGTTGGAAAAAATTAATAAAAAATTAGAAAAAAATAAAAAATTAATAAAAATGGTATTAATATTAAAAATGTAAAAGGAATTGAAAAAATGTTGGAAATTAAAAAAGATGTGTATAAGAGACAGGAAAGTTTCTAGATAGCATAAACTGTTCAAATAATTTGTCTTTTAACACCCATCTCTGTTTGTTTAATAAGTAACGAATCCATTTATACGACTAATTTTTTCTATATTCACACAGGGCATAACGGTTTTGTTGTTTTTTTTTTTATCTTATCTGTTGTTTTTGTGTTAGTTTATCATCAAACAAAATTAACACAGCGCAAATTGTTGAGCACATTTCACCTATTATATCTAATTTAATGTTCAAGTTAAGTAATTATTCTATATTATATACTTATACTCGAATATACTAACTATATATATATATATATATATATAAATATTAAATGTACATATGTATGCATCGTGTGCTCGATACAATGCAATATCGAGAAGAACCACTTTAATTTTTGCTTTTAAGAACTTTGTGTGGCGCAAGTGGAATTTAGAATGTTTTGCAATGCTATTGCTTTGGATACAACTGTACATACATACAAGTGGATTTAGGCGTGACTATCAACGGTAAGGGCGCATTGCACAGCATTTGAGTGGGAGTATAGTATATATATACTCCACATATTCGAACTCACAGCTGCAGTTTCGCGCATGTGTGTGTGTGGGTCTGAGTACTGGGCACAGTTACTTATGCATATTTGCTACTTAAACATGTATGTATGTGTAGATATCCTATATATATTATATATATGTCTAACTGTGTATGCTTAACACTGCTTTCCATTCACAAAAAATCAATTCCATATTTAACTAACTTAAACACCTACACTTACTTATAGCATTATTATGTTCCATATTACTAAATTCTTTATAAGCTACAACCTTTACGACTACACTTGACGCTATTAATGCATATTGGTTGTAAATACTGTGTATACACATTTAAATATTACGTAATATTCGTAAATTTCAGCCTTACGCTTCGCCACTTAGAGGCAAACACAACCAACTCGTGCCCGCCTTCGTTACAGCGGCCTGGGTCTAATCGCTGTTTAGATCATCGCCGATGAGACTGCGATCCATGCCTTTCCAGTTGCTGGAGTTGAGTGCAGCCGCTGTGATGCCATAAGTACCGCTAGGCAAGCGCTTTTGTCGACACAACGCTATGCGCGTTTTGCTGGGCGATGCCGGTTGTAGCAGCGGCGATGTGGCCTGCGGCGAGTCCATATCGTCGGTATTCTCTTCGGGACAACTATCCGATGGTGAAGCTAGACGCTCACGTGTTTTTATAGACTTTTTCAAGCGACGCAAAAATCTGTATTAGAGGAATTGGATTAGAATTGAGTGAAAGAATTTAGAGAGCTCTTTCCAGCACAATTTGTAAAAGGAGTATAGTGTGACATAGAAATATAAATTTTACATGCAAGTTATTCCATGATATCGATAATCAATTAACACTTTTTATTTGTAACTCTGTTCTAAGGCACATCGCCCCAATAACACAGCAACATTCTACAATTTATTAGAGTGCTGGTCCTAGGTGAGTTTGTGAGACAGAGCGGAGAGCACAATAGTCCTTAGGTCGTGGCGCAAACCTCCATTTATTTCCATTTTAAATCCTCATAACTAATAGAACATAACCCTAGACTAACTACTGGAATGACTCCAGGTATTTTGAGTTCCGAACTGGTGAACTGCATTAAATAGCATTGTTTATAAATTGTATAAAAATCCTAAGGTTAGCTTAGATGGTTGATCTAGATGATCGCACGTAGACTGCTATATATAGACCTTTGTGTGCCATAGAAAAGAAGAACTCCTGTGTTTGAACTTACAAATTAACAAAACGCTTTGTATCCAGTTCGGAGGGATGTGTGAAGGAGTGCGACCAAAGTGTTTAAGTCTTAACCTCCTAAACATGAGACAGTTAAAAAAAAAAAGTGTTGAGTTGTTTTCCCCCCATTTTCTTCCATACAGTTTCTGCGAATGGCTTCTGGTAAGTTTACCTACTTTACAGCATGGACGGCAATAGGCGATGGCCTCTTAAAAGCCTCACAACTAAGGAGAGGCTAACCTTGCTGAGGGCGAGGTTCTTTCTATAGATCTCTTCTAGTCGGTATTGGGCCAAAAAGGCTTTTGCAACGGCGCATGCAGCGATGGTGTAAGTTTCCGCAAAGCCCAGCTATCTAGTAATAGAACACAAAAGGATACGAGAGCATCGACCCGCCGTCATTCTACCGATAGCGGTTCTTGGGTGCCTTTCCTAGCCAGCTCAATCGATGCTATTGATAGCAAAGTCAGGTACTCCTTGACCAACTCTGAAGGCACTGTTAATGAGCTTAAGGCTGGTATCTGTGTGGACTGCAACCTTAATGGGTGCAACCTAAGCTTGAATGACACTGAAATAGTCAAGAAATCTGAAGCTGAAGTAAATTTCTCTACCAACCTTCCCACCAAGCTTTGACATAACCGTAAAGAAGCTCACTGCCTTTCTCCTCCAACGGCTTCTGACCATTCACAACTCTCTCGCCGGTGTGGTCCTTTCTAGAGCACTCCACTATATAAGGACTCCATAGAACTTAGATAGATAGATAGATTGTTGCAGATGGATGTCGCCCATTTCCATCAGCGGTGCCTCCGGAATCTTATATCTTATAGTAAATAAAACCAACTCGGTTTTACTTGGGTTAAAAATCCTTACCTTATTTGATTTCCGATCGCACGCAAACGATTTATTTTGCATTTCGGCTTAACAGTTTCGGTATCTTCCTTTACAATGCTGGGTGATATACGGCGCAATAAAGCCTTCAAAAAAATGGAATAAAAGATATTCAAAAACCATAGAAATTAATTTTGAAATTTATTCTAAAAACCCTTACATCGGCCACCTCTTCTTCGCTGAGGCTCTCCTGTTTTCGTGGACGCTTCTCACGATTCGGAGAATTGAGACCTGTAAGACACAAAAAATATAGTTAGAATCGGTATAGAAAATGTGTTTTAAGTATGTTTTAACTTACGTCGCGGCAGAGGTCTTGATAGTGCCAACTCTTTGGGTGAAACTAGACTCTCCGATGAGGATGAGCTGCTCGCCACTGGTGGTCTACTATTGAGTCGTCTCTTTGGACTCTTACGTGTAGTGACTGCCGAAGCTGGACAGGGATGATGATGCGAAAGACAATGCTTACTACATGTATGCGTACTACTGCTCGGCGTGGTGGTTGCAGTCAACGACTCCTTGCTCGGTATATCAAGTTGTTGCTTTGTCGGTGATTGAGTGGCTGAGCATTTCGATGATTTGCGTTCGCGTTTTTTACTGCTGCTACGACGCTGATGTGTGAAGGAGCCACCTTTACCGTCCGACGACGGAAAGTCATAGAGACCATCTGAATCGGTGAAGGGCAATTGATCTTTACGCCCATAAAAATGTGGCGAAAAGCGTCCCATGCTGGCGCGTTCACTTAGCGGACTTTCCGAACGTGACGATACCGGTGATAGACCCTTTTCGTTACCATCAATTTGTATCACAATAGAAGGCAGCTGTAGTTGTGCCATTTGATTGCTGGCATTCGCGCTGCTGATGGTGCTGGTATTTGTCGCTTGTTGTGGTTCGTCTACCTCAATTAGCACGTGCTCGGCCATATAGGCACCGAGAGTTTTAAAGCGATTGCTGCTCAAGCGGCAATCATCCATTTTCTCGTCGACGTGATCGGTGCCAATACCTTCGTCATTCGACTCCAATATGATTTCATCCGAGAACGTCTCAGAATCGGAACGTGGTCTATGCAAATGATCGGTACGGTTGCCTGTCGCGCCACTTTCAGCGCCTGCACCTTTACCATTTGTTATGTTCTCTTTACAACTCGCTAATGCGGAGTTTTTTCGCCTATTCAAAAGGCTTACATGCAGCGAAAGACCACCACCGGAATGTCCGCTACCTGGTTCATCCATTTCGCCAGGACACAATGGATTACTAGAGCCGCAGCGACTTGGACCGGGGCTCGCCATGCTTGAATAGCCGGAAGAGCTGAGATTGCTTTCGGAGATGGTGCGATCGGCACGACTACACATCGTAAATGGACTCAGGTAGCACATACCAACGGGGTTTGGTGGCATCAATCCACCTGGATTGCCGGTTTTTGTGGCTGGTGACATTGGCTCGGCATCCGATTCCAGTTCACTCATATTGGAAGTGACGGTAATCATTGGCGGCACAAAGGGAAATTCTAGCGAGTTCGGTTTTTCAAATTGTTTTAAGAGCCTGTCGAAGAGAGTCGGGAGAAAAAAATTAGCTATTTAAACTTATTTATATGATTTGGAATTATTTTCAGTTTCCAGGCTAGAAAAGATAAGCTATGAACGTCTAGGTGATTTAGTGGGTGGATTCACTAATACACACGTATATTTCAATATGTGCGCTCGAAAAAGTGTGTAAAGAACTAAAACGCTGTGAATGGCTCGCCTAAATGAAGCTAAGGAATACGAATGCACATAAATATTAGTGTGAATACAGGTAAATGATTAATCGAATTTCGAATACAGTAAGGAACAACGAAAGATGAAGAAACGAAAAGCGATGTGCACTACTTATATACCTTTTTTGTTGTTGCTTATTTGGAAACATAAAACTGGTTTCACCTATGCTGGCTCGTTGCGGTGGCGGTGATCCCGGGAATATGATCATCGGATGACGATTTCTCGTTGGACTCGGATGCTCCACCGTCAATGTTGGTATGATGAGATCACGTGGTCGTGGTGTTTTCTCCTCCGGTGTTGGTGGTTCCACATCGATGACAATCGCTGGTGGCTTCAATGCCACTACACCAGCTTTGGGAACGGTGTTAGTTGCCTGGAGACCGCTTGCTGTCGGCGTGGGTGGTGAGAATCTCAAGAGCGGTAGTTTATTAAGTAAATCCGCTCCACGGTTCTGACCTGCCATGGAGGTGGTTGCGGTGTCAGTGGGTGTCGTCTCCACATCACTATCAATAATGACATGCGTTTTACCCGTATGCAGATCCAGTACAATCTTCTCCTTGGACAAATTTTATTAGAAAAAAACAGAACGGAAAATGCAACATTAGAGAAGAAGTAACATCTGAATTTGAATGGTTTTACATATGTAGTTTTGAAGCAGCTTGGTACAAAGAAAGCAATGTAATTGATTGTTGAAAAGTACTGTATTATGAAATCTTGTGGTTTTACAAACATATACTTGTATAATCTACTTTTATTGAGTACTGAGTTTTCCAGAGCTGTCTACTCTTTTAATTTTCGTGGAAGTTGCTCTAAATTTTATCTAAATTTTTAGGGTTTTAAAATAATCCCCTGATATTATTACAAAAGTCAAGGCCTGGAGATGTCCTAAAGAATTCGCCTACGAAGAGTAGATTCATCACAATGCTATCGGGTCTATATATGTAAACAAGGAGAATTGGAATCATTTGAATCAAAAGTCCCAAATATATTCTCCAGACACTATTTGAGTATGCTTTGCCGAGGTCTTTTAGCGAAGAAAACTAGCTTAGCTCCATAAAAAAATCTTCAAGTTTTATTTCATGAATTGGGAGCCTTGGTTCAGATAAAGGGAGTTTATATATTTACCATATTACAATGAAAAACTTTTTCGGATAATTTTCATTCAATAAGTACATCGGCTACTATTTAAAAGGCTGTCACTTCTGCTTGGAAGACCTTACTGGGGTGTGACAGTCTGAAAAAAAGAGTTGATGGTGAGCTCCCGAATGAACACTCCCCCTTCAACCTTCCCCTTGAGCATCGATTAATCAGTGAAAAACCTCGCTGTGCCTCTTCTCCAGCGACTCTACTACATCCACATGTCTCCTGGGTGTAGATATGCGCGCGAACAAAATGTCGCTAGGGATAGGTTCTACGGCACGGTGATCCAAGTTGCCAAGGGATGCAATGGAAGTGAGAGAGGATTTCGGAATGTCTCTCTCTGAGCGGATTGTATATGGGATTGGGTGCATGTTATTGCAGAATAAACGATATACTCGGATATTAGGGATCTGGGTGGTATGAGAATCAGCTCGACTGATGGACGTTTAGATGTTAATGGCGTGATTTCCATTAGTCGGAATGTGGAAGAGCTAGGGTACTTTGCGCGGCAATTGTGTAGACGGCAAAGGCGTTTAACTGGGTAATAGGGTTAGCTTATCGTATGAATGGTGTGTGTGTGTAATAAGCGTATGAGGTTTAACCCCTGGTCATCAGTCCAGAGTAGTATGGAAACTCAACTATTACTAGTTTCGTTTTCGAGGTTTGACCGGAGACTTCATTCTGGTACCAAGGTAAGCAGTAGCCTTTGCAGTTCGCTCCAACCTGCTCATGCAGACTGCCTCTTTGGGGAGCATCGTGGTGTTTGTGGTTAAAATACGAAAGCGGGAAGAACTGACACTTTGTCAGTTAAAAGTTGTCATAGTACGGAGGTCTTAGATGGACCTCGAACCCTATCATGGTGATTAGTGTGTCGATTTCACACTGCCAATTGGTACTAAAAATGTCTGGAATTTTTAGGCGCTGATCAAAGCATTGATTTGATCCGCTGTGCTCTTGAGCGCCGTGGTTAAGGATGTCGTTAACAGGTTCAGTTTCTTGGAGTACCTATACTATTTACATAGTTATCTATTCGAGAATTTTCTTTTTTCTATTATAATTCTAGAAAGTAATTTCTTTCGTTGTTGAAACCTTTAATAAGTTTATCAAGTTCTTTAAGAGTTAATATAGATGTACAGATTTAGCATTAACCTTAACCTTATAAGAATGAATTTTCTATACATTAGCCATAAATATGAAATATGAAAGCATGTCCAAGAATAAAGTAATAGCTTTACATAGCAAACGAGGTTGTAGTGTGTCTCAGCTAAACCACCTATGGTTTTTGCGTCCGAATTGTATAATTATACCATCATCTGAGTCAATCTGCGTTGATTGTGTTTATTAAGAAAAAATGTTTAACCTGATAAATAAGTCTCAAAATGTATTATATGTTATATTTATTTAAGGAAATATACATGCGTAGAAATTATATGACAATGCAAAAATGTTTCGATTAAGGCAGTTCATTCACGTTTCATTCACTTAGATGAAAAATAATCATTACTTGCTAGCAGACTCGACGGAGGAAGACCGAAGAGAATTGATCTATGAAAGCTCGACTGCGAGGTAACATAACATTAACAAAAAAAAGTTTGTGAGAATGAGGAATAGTAGGTCAAACCTAAGTTAAGTTAGGTTAGATGGCTAATGCCTGAGCATGACGGGGTACCACACTTACACTATTATGTACAACCTTTATGAAACTATAGGAAGAACTCTTTTAGTTGAATATCAGTTACTGGAAAAACGTCTTGAACCCATCACAAATCTGCTTAAGGTATTTTTTTTCTGTTATTTAACCTGGTTGTCTAAGAGTATGAGATCTGCGATTTGCTTGAACTGAGAAAAGCGGATTATTCGATGAAGAAGTTCCTCTTCCAAGCAGCAACTGGAATCCTCCCGATTAAGATGACTTTGGGATTACCTACCCCCTGGTAGGTGATCAACCCGTCAATCCAGCAGTTAACCATTAGAAGCCAACGGAGCCCCTACTCGTTCCCAAACTGCAGTTATTAACACTTAAGTATCTGTCTTAGTAGCTCGTCAGTATTACAGATTACTACAAACCCACGAGTTTAAACACTTTTTGATCACAGCGGCACCTACCGGTTTATTGAATTCATTATATCGAGACCGGTTGACTAAGAAAAAACTTAACAATTTAATAAAAACGGATAAATCTACTCATGTGTAAATCTTTCTCTAGTTTTATACTACGTTTTTAAGTTCTATAGCTTAAAAATATTACGGATAGGAAAATATAGTAAATACGATGGATCGAAAAAAGAAAGTTGATAACTACAGATCCACGAAAACATTTCCCCAGATAAGATTTGAAAAATCGGCTCTTTAATAATTTTTGGTAGGATTTCCTTACATACTAAGGTTTTTTTAATTTCCGACTTCGGAATGGATTAATGGATTTTCAGCTTCAGAATTGTTCAATAAGATAATATAGGCAATTTAGTTAAGAGATGTATGTCCTCCTAACCTTAACATTAGTGCTGACAATTTTACTCACCGACATTTGTTCATCGCTGCAGTCACTGCGTATGCTTTTCTGTTCATCATCACTGTAATCACAGATCGACAGTGGATCTTCCTGGAATATCGGGCTGTTTGAACGTTGCGGCCGTGGCATAATCGGCGTTAGAGCGGGCGAGGGCATTGGTGTAGGCATCTCACGTATTGGCGACAAGCACTTATTATTAATACCATTGCTTGGTATTTCGAGCAGTATGGTCGGTGGGTGCAGTAAGTTCGTAGACGATGACGAGTTCGATGACGATGGTGTCGACGAAGATTTGTGCGCATTAAGAACATCGAGGACGGGCACCTCAATCGTGGTTTGACGATAGAATACGGGCGAATCGGGTGGACCACTCGAAAAACTAACCGGCGTATGCATAGACGAGGTGGATGATTCGTCATCGCCGGGTGCATCATCTTGTGGACTAGAAGCGGTTGGGGTTGTTGATGGTGATACATAAACAGATGCGCTATGCGTTATGTTAGCAGTGTTTGTGGTTGTATTTGAGGCAGTTGTTATTGCATTGGCATTGGCATTTGATGAAGAGGAAGCAAGATTACGGAACATAGCTAAAATGGAGTCGGCACTGGAGACTTTCGGGCGTGCAATTGTGCCGATACGACTACGTGTTGGTCCGCCCAAGCCCGCGGCAATACCGAGCGGCAAATGGGTATTGTGATTTGTGCCACCAATCTCACTGCCACTGGTGTGCATCGAACGCAAACCGAAATCGGTAAGTGCTAAGTCGGAACTGGACAGTGAGTCGCTACCCTGATTCGATGAGGTGCTGTGCGGTGAACGTATATCGTTTGTGCACGGTGACGGAGGCACTGAGCTGGCGCGAAACTGTAAATCAGTTGGCAGGCTGAGAGCGCTCGAGTTCCGTGCGTTCTAAGGTTGTGCAGTAATGAGGGAGTAGCCCGGGAAAAGGAGAGAAAAGACAATGTAAGTGTATGAGTTCAAAGTTATATGACAGGAAATGAAAGTAAATAATATGATTGGTGCGGTCCTCATCCTCTTCATAGTTTGATTTAACATAAACTCTAAATATATGTGAAAATTTGACAATGGACTTAAGAACTTTCAGACAACAACAACAACGTTCACATTTTCATACTTTTTCGACTAGTAAAACTTAAAGTAGGGCTTTAGTCCGAATATGCTAAGCACTGAAATTATAAGTTCGTACAGTTCTGTGTTAACAAATAGCAGTTGTTTCTTTGTGGAATGAAGAGTGCAGCGCGTATAAGCACTATATATCATTAGAAGTGCTCAAAGAAAAGCCTCTCTCTCTTCCGGATCCTGAGTATATGGATGTAAATATTTTGATTTTTTTGCCTGAGAATTTAAAACTCACTTTAGTACACTTTCACAATGTCTAGACTAGCAATTTCTAGCAGCTAATAACGTAAGTGACTATTTAACGACCCAGCACCATACTCACCGTCATATGTCCAATATCCATATCAGAACCAGAGCTCATTTCGGCGGACACTTTATTTAGCAGTCGCGCAAATGTCACTTTCTTCTCGAGTTTCGGATCGGCGATTGTGCGTGCAACATTTGCTACATTGGTCGATGTCAGTGAGCCAGAATTCTCGGAGAATGTGGTCTCTTTAACATCGCTCTCGGAGTCAACATTGCTGGCCGAAGCGCGCAGACGATTCTCCGTCATATTGATGAGCTCGCCGAGACTAACTTTCGGCTTGTCCACATTCGTTGCCGGCGAAACGAGTTGTTGTAAAATTTGTTTCTTTTCGGCAGCATTTTTCTTCACCGGCGTTGAGTTGTTGCGCTTCTTTCGTGGCGATGGCGAACCTGTTGATAGCGTGACAAATTTTAAAGACACATTAGTAGCGGCTCTTCGAAGATCATGCTTCAGTTTGTAACTACAAAGATGTCTCACAGAGAAAACACAAACAAATGCTAGGTAAATAAAGCACATTCAATTACATAAACGTGAGTGAGTGAAAAGGAGAAGAAGCAGTTGTGAAAGCATAATGTGGTGGTGTTATATGCTGGGAAATTGGAAAATGTTACAGGTGACTCTGCTTTAAAGCTTGGAGAATATGAGCTGCAGAAGTTATGATGGGAAATTGTTAGGCATCGACTGCCTGTACTGACTGTGGATAATATTTGATCTAAAGCTCATATTTTCAACTCAAGGATAAGATTTGGCCAATTGAGGTCAAACCATAAATAGTTTGATTAGTCTAAGTAGTTGCAGCTATAGATGTCCGAAGAAATGCATGTAAATAAATTAACACGGACCTGATAAAGAGCTTTCCAACAAGGGAAATTGTCTCCGAGCACCTGGAGAGTCAGAACAAACATTTTCGCGCGACGTGTTCTGTGAGTAGTGCAAGCCGGTAGATCTGCGATAGAGACGTTTGATATAATCAAGCAGGCTTACCCAGATGTTGATTTAGCAAAAAGTGGTGAGTTACGGTGGCACGAGGCCTTTTTGGAAGGCCGGGTATAGTTCGCTGATTAAGACCGGAAAAATGAGCAATTCCAAAGTGAAAGTGAAAAGTTTTGACAATCAAATGCATCGTGCACCATGAATTTGTTTATCTTGAACAAACCGTCAACGTCAAGTTTTACGTGGAAGTCCGTAAGAGATTCAAACGTAGGGTCAATCGCATCCAACAAGACATCGCAACCGACTGGAAGTTGCACCATGACAACGCACCGGCTCATACCACCTTTCTTGTGAACAGCTCCCTAACTAAGGCCGGCATCCAAACGCTTCCGCAGCCGCGCTACAGCTTAGACATGGCCCCCGTGAACTGGAAAGGCGCATTGAAGAGGATCCAAGCAGCATGCACCTCGGCTCTCAAGGCTATTACTATTATTTTTCGGACAAGCCCTGTAGTATTGCAAAGCTCATCTTAATATACTGTATGCTAAAGGGGATGTGTTAAACGTATCTTTCAATAGGCTTAGCTCTGGTCAGAGTAAATTTGGGTAAGGATAGGTTCGATTGCTGATCCCCAAGATCCCACCAGCTCAGTGATATCTCAAATATATGAAGTTATGAGCTCCTAATTATTTAAACCTTGATCTGGCCAAGGCGAGACAATCAACAAGAAGCACCTCTTCTTCTACCAGACTGCTGGTCAGTGTACCAATTGGGAAATATTATTTGGGAATCTTTCTTACGTAATATCTTCTATCTGGTTTTAAGTAGAGATAAGTCTTTTAAAAACTCAGACCATTAATAATAATTTATTGAACGTAATATTAGCCCAAATAAAGTCTCATGCGACAACTAAAATCGATACATAAACTTGGTAAGGTGTTGTTTTTTTCATCACGCTCACACATGTTGAGTATTTGCGTTCCTTTAAAGCAGAGTTACCTGTAACAGATGTTGCTTTTTTGCTAGAAACAAGTGCTTAGGTGCAGTGTGTAAAGTAAGGCAAGCAGAATATCAATTAAAAGTATACAATTTTCGGTGCAAAAAGAAATGGTAATGATGTAGCTGTGTGCAAATATATGATATGGTAAATGATTGTATAACAACAATATTGAAATCAACAAGACATACCTCTTCAACAGCTAACTACATGGAAATGTTTAAATTAAATTAACCAAAAATTTATATTTTCCGAACTAAAACAGCATTCACAAAATACATTTTAAGACTACATAATAGAAAAGTTGTTTATTTTACGCCCTCCAGCAGCCGCAATTCGGCGAGATCAAGAGTAGTTTTGTCGTCTTGTCAATTTCATGTAAGTCACCTGACCAAGTGGGCATCACAATTTTATATTTCAGATTTATTGCAGTTTAATATTTGCTTTATTTGAACAGACTATGAGTTTATATACATATGTTGTTAGAATAGAATTTGTGGTAAATTAGTAACTTTATCATGATACGTCCTACATATCAAGGTTTACTAGCTTTTAGAGCTTTTATAGCATCCGAATGAAGCATTTGTTAAGTACACAAAACTAGCTAAAGCTATATAACTTATTTGTATAATGTCTGCATCAAAAACAAAAACAAAATACTTGCTCTGTGGAAAGCCTATCCATTGTGCCTGTACCTGTAGCAATTCTCCTTAGCTGGTGTTACAAGCAGCCTCAATAAATACCTGTACATCTATTACTTATTTAATTTTTCTTACAATTTACAACTATTTACGCACAATTTTATTGAAATGTAGGAACCCGCATCCAGTTAGGACTACATTAAATAGTTTTCGAATAACTCTTGTTCCTTAGTACCATTAGACCTGTATGAACAGATCAGATTCAGAACAGAACAGATCAGAGATACAGTTCTGCAAAAAATTAATCCAAACGTATTACCTTTATTTATTCAAGGCGTTGAAGTAGAAATTAAAATTTATTTGATGCCTGACGTTAGTTAATAAGACAGAACCGAACAATCAGACTGCTTGTCAAAAAGGGGTTTCATTGACTAGAAAACTTGATTTTCACTTGTCACTACCCGCCAGAATATATCACCAAATACTATTGTGATCAAAAAGTATGGTGGAATTGTAATTTAAAATCACTGGGCATCAGGAAGGCAGATCGCTAGATGTGTGTGAACTTTGTTGTAGGCCTATCAGGACTACTTGAAATACATGATTATTGGAGACTAGACGTAGATTTAGGTATAGGATTCTGAAATCGTCGACCAATCCAGCGAATATCGTGGAAAAGGTGAAGCAAGGTAGAAAATAGTACGGCAAAGTCTTTTAAAAAAACAGTCGTCCCACTGGCGACATAGCTTCCATGATACTGTTGACAGTCATAACGTCGAAGTCGTACATAATTTCGTCTAACTTGGAACAAGTATTTACACCAATAAAAACGTCAGCTTCGAAATCCAACACAGAATAACTCTTGCCAACAGGTGCTACTTCGGACTGAATAGGCAATTGAGAAGTAAAGTCCTCTCTCTATGTATAAAGACCAAATTCTACAAATTCCTCATATTTCCGTCCTGCTATATGGTGCACGAGCATGGACAATGACAACATTTGATGATTCGACGTTACGAGTTTTCGAGAGGAAGGTATTATGGTCATTCGCGCATTGGCAACGGTGGTTGCCGCAGTGGATTGAACGATGAGCTGTACGAGATAACGACGTCATTGACATATTTCAGCGAATTAAGTGGCAGCGCCTGTGCTGGCTAAGGCATATCGTCAGAATGGATGAAAAAATTCTCCAGCTCTACGAGACCTCGACGCAGTACCCGCAGGGCCAAACTGTAAATAAAGAATATTGTTGCTGTGAGTTGTTTGCGTTAAGCGATTCGTCGGAAGCGGCCGGAATTACGGCCGAACAACTTTCGGTTCCTTCAACACGCTAATGTGAAATGTCGCACTTTCATTTGTTCTTCGTGTCTGCCAACAACTCAATTCATATCATTCTGCAACCAATGTATACTCTTGAATTTGAATCCATGCGACTTCTTCTATATTTAACCGCTCGGAGATATAAGCCAAATAGAAGAATGTGTTGATTCCTATACTCGACTGTTTCGAGTACTGGAAAATAGGGGATGAAATTGATTTGGAAGAATCAATAACTTATATTTTAAGGAGTGATCCAAGTAGAGGTACTTTTTCAATAGCCCTTTTTTGACAGATCACACGTGAGTTGTGTCAAGTTGTCATGTTATTGCTTGGCATTCCATCATGGAATGACTTACGTCTGAACACGTTTATGAATCGTTCAACTTTATTGCAAAAATTTACATTCTGTAACATAATCGGCTTACTAAGCGTAACAAGACCCAACATTCATTATTGGATAATATTCGACCACGTCCAGTACGCAGTGAGTAAAATTTAGCAGCCGCAACTGAGAGTGTACACGAAGATCGTGAAGAGTCGATTCGACGGTGCCTTCAAGAGCTGCCAATTCATCCAGAAAAAGTGATGCCGGTGAGAACGTAACCGTCAATGGTGACCGTTATCACGCTATGATAACCGACAATTTGTTGCTCGAAATTGGAACTCGTGATCTCAGCGGCATTTATTTTCAACAAGACGATGCCATTCCTTACACATCGCATCTTCTTCTTCTTGATTGGCGTAGACACCGCTTACGCGGTTATAGCCGAGTTAACAACAGCGCGCCAGTCGTTTCTTTTTTTCGCTAAGAGGCGCCAATTAGATATTCCAAGTGAAGCCAGGTCCTTCTCCACTTGGTCCTTCCAACGGAGTGGAGGTCTTCCTCTTCCTTTGCTTCCCCCGGCGGGTACTGCGTCGAATACTTTCAGAGCTGGAGCGTTTTCGTCCATCCGGACAACATGACCTAGCCAGCGTAGCCGCTGTCTTTTNACATGACCTAGCCAGCGTAGCCGCTGTCTTTTAATTCGATGAACTATGTCAATGTCGCATCAATCAGTGGATTTATTGAGAGTACACTTCGGTGAGCAGATAACTGTATATTTAGGGCAGGTCGAATGGCCACCAAGATCGTGTGATATAACACTGTTAGACATTTTCCTGTAAGGTATTTAAGTCTAAAGTCAATGCAGATAATCTCACTTCGATTCAGATCATGGAGCAAAACATCACGAGTGTCATTCGCTAGTTACCAGTCGACGTAGCCGCGGCTAACATGTGAAAGAGATACTCTTCAAAAAATAAATACAAAGGAATGTGCTTTCGATTGATAATAAACATTCCTCATTAAATTTAAAGTTCCTGTGGTTTCTCTCTAAGAAAGTAGGAAATCTCGAAAGGGATCATAAATTTATAAACAAATTTATTTTACTTTTTGAGCACAATAGTATATTAGCATAGCGGTTCTAAAATAGTCTAAGGAAGAAGATATATGCATTAAATTTTTTTTCGGTTTAAAGCAAATAAACTTTCGTGGCCTAACCTCTAAACTACAGCTCGACCAATCAGTATTATAGGTTATATCATAATAAAACGCTACTATAAATTTGGTGTGGTACTTACGAGTGACCCTGTATGTCAAAAGCAAAAGCTCATGTGAAGCGTACTACCTAGTGTAAGCACCTAAGTATTATACAGCTTTTATAAAGAATTGTAGGGTTTTAGATTTTATATATAAATTATATATATCGTATATATATATACATATATATGTAGGTATTAATATAGATTTACTTGATTTCTGGGATTAATATTTGTATGTATATATTTACATGGGTAAGTATTATAGGTGGCTTAGTAGAACTATACATATTTACGATTAGGTGCTAAGAGGATAGTTGAAGCAAATCTCTACTTTCAGGTTCAGGGTTGCTTATACAGGTTATAAAACGAAATTTCAAAAATCGTATTGCTGAGCAAAATCCAATATTCAATGTATAAATTTAGTGCGCAATTGTTGGAGTATTACTTTATTCAATTTATTCAGCATTTTTTTAGATTTGCGGTGCAAGTTTCAAGTGATTTAAGCATACATACATACGAGTACATAGGTRTATATATTTACGAGTATATGAATGGTGGTGATGTAACTTAAAGAAATAATGTGTGCAACAATTTAATATTCAATTGATATTTATGGAGAATTTCTAGTACAAAACTGTAACGCTTGTTTGAGGAGAGGGGGGGATATACAGCACTGTGTGTACACAACGAGATATTCGTTAAGAGGAAATTTTGCAAAAAAACAAAAAAAAAAAAACAAAGTTTTGGGATAAAAATGCGAATCATAAACCAATCAAGTACTTATATGCATATAAAGGTTAACTTATACATACATATGTTAGGGAAAAGTGTGACAGACAAATAGAGAGAGTAAGAGAGCGAGAGAGAGAGAGAGAGAAAGAAACAGGTAGATAGAAATACAACGCTTGAAGTGAGTTGCGGTGGAGTAATTTGCTTTTAGTACATAATTTTGTTTTTGGTATAAGAAGGGTTCATAAAAATTTTTGTTCAACAATTTTTGGTTTTTGTTTTTGGTTTGTGCTTGCAAATTTGTTTTAATAGTTGCTGTTATTTTGATTTTTTTTTTGTTTTTAATTTTTTTCATGTCGTGAAAATCAAACTCAATTTAGCCTATCTTACGTCGGGGAGGCGGTCGTAATAGATCGTCAAGTGAAAATGTACGCGCTGCTGCCCCTCCCCCTCCGGGTATTGGATTGGGGCTGCTGAGGCTCAAAAGTGACGGTTTTCTGATACCCAATCTGTTGAATATGGAACGCTGTGTGCCCGGTGCTATATTGCCGGTTGACTGTGGTATGGCAGTTGTAAATTGCAATTGCTCGCGTAATGATGTGTGATGATGATGTCCATGTATGGAACCAGGTGCTATATATTTGATGAAGAAGAAAAAAATATTTTCGATAAAAATATACAAACAAACAAACGAGTAGTAGTAGAAGAAGAAAAAAAAAAACAACAGAGAGAAAAAGAGAAGAAGAAAGAGAGAAAGTAAGTGGTGGAAAAAAGTTTCTGGCACAAATTTGCAAAATGAGCGCATACACGAGTATCTCAAAAAAGTAAATCATATGTATTCGGACAAAATTAGACGTTTGCTAGCAGTCATAGTAAACAATGACAAACATATATGGTACATATGCATAAAAATACGCTATTTATAGTATTCATAGTTACATATTTTATAGCTAACTTATTACAAATGTGGGGATTTAGTATATTAGATAGTCGAAAAAGTCCTTTCGTATTTGGTCAATAGATGGCGTTGCAGTCGTATATCTCTTGTGCTACCAAGTAGGTTGTGTCATACCACATAGTGTTGGAAAGGTGAGGTGGTTTAAGCTTTTTAAGGGGGTATTCTACTCTAGAATTTTGAAAAATTCGATTTTTTTTCATATATTTAAAGTTTAGACCCTTAAGAAGATATCCTCCAAAGGATTTTTAAGAACTAAAATTATTTTAAGAGCTACAGTTACTTTAGTGGCGCAGCACCTAGCCCGGTAGGTAGGTAGACTCACTTTTTTAACGCGTTTTTCTCGAAACTACCTTTTCCACACGGTACCGGCATTATCTCAAGTTCTATACAACCGACTTACTTGAAATTTTGTGTGAACCTCTTTATATAATCCTTTATCTTTTATCTTTATATAATACTTAATTCTTTTTTTTAATATTTTAAAAAAATTCAGGAATTTAAAAAAAACGTAAAAAATGATTTTTATTTACAGGCAGTCGCCATTTAAAAAAAAAAATTTGTCGTACTCCCTGAAATAGGGACTATAACAGTATCCTTACTGATTAAGCACTTCTTTTGATTTTTTTTCAGACCAGGAGAGTCAGGATTCAGGATAATTATTTTAATTTTTAATATTTTTTTGGAAATTTTTTTTCTGCATTCTTAAGATATCAATAAAAACACCATCAAAAAAATGGATAGTAAAAAAAATTTCAAAAAAATCTCCAATTTCTCCAGCCAGATCAACAATTGAGCGTCTAGTGGAAAAATTTGAAGCCACAGGCAGAATACAGAATGTTCCTAAATTGAGAAGGACTGAAATCAGTCTGTCACATGTCGTTCTGAAGCGTTCCTTATGACGAATTTTGCGAAAAGATTTTGGTCTACATCCTTACAAATTCAAATTGACGTAAGAATTGCAGCCGCCTGACCACCAGAATCGTCGTATATTCGTGATTTGATGTTAGGACTATTAAACTATTTCCGTAGCCTTCAAGTCTATGGTCTATGTCAATAAACCAGCGGCGATTGAGGAACTCGTACGAATATCGAACGTGAAATTGCAGCAACATCGGCCGATCTATGCTTGAAAACCGTCCAAATACTCTAAATTATTACTAAGATTTTTTGACCTGCCCAAGACTTAGAGTATATACATACGTACCTCAACATTATATACCACAAAGAGAGAACATTAACTGTGTATTAACTATTTAACTAGTAAATTTCAACCTTTTGCTTACATACTTGAATACCCGTAAAATATAGTAAGAATTACTAATATCTACTTTACATAGATATATAAACACACATAAAAGGTATATTCGCTTATTTACTGAGTTGAAGCAATACTGCTTAATAAGCATTAAGTCTCAACTGTCTCTATAAATTATAATAAGTCTTGAAATACTCTAAACAGCTTTCTAGAGAGACTTCCTAATGTGTGCTTTCCAAGCACTACTTACACACATAGCCAAAATAAGATACTTATGATCGTATACGTACAGTATGTATGAGTTATGCTTGTAATAAATCATATAATAATAATATATATATATATATATATACTAATATATACAAATATTGATAAACATAAATACAGTCATACATATATGTATGCCAAACTAGCTCCTAACCTAAAACGATATACGCAACACGTAATAAAGTAAGACTTACGTCGATTTCGATCCGCTTCTTCAGCGAGTAGCTTTTCGATTTTCTCTGGAAAGTGCCGTTTGGCACACCAAACCAAACCGATGACAGCCAATACAACAAACACTGTTATCAATCCTAACCAAAATGGTTCTTGAAGCATGCGTTCCGATAACGGTTTATAAGGTATATGCAGCATACGACGCTCACAACGCGCGCCTTCCCACCAGGCGTGACAGCTGTTTAACAATGAGTAAATAATTGAATCAGCTGATTATATATGTATATAAAATATATATAAATACGTATGTATGAATAAATATATATTATTATTTAGATCTTCCTCATATATGAAAAGAAAATATGCCAATAGTACTGTTGAAATATATTGAACAGGCTTATCTTCACCAATGCTGAGGCAGTACAAAGCAAATACATAAACGAACGCATAAGGATACATACATTTATATGAGGCACGTATGCATTTATATGCAATACATATGCACTCAACAATTAACATATTTACTTAAGCTAACATATTGACCTAAGATATGCATTTAGACAACTGAATACAAATGTGCATGTGCACTTGAAAACAACACCATGCCATGTAGCATAAAAAATGTGCTACATACATATGAACATGCACACGTACACATATGTTAAAATAGTTCTTAAAATTGTATATAGATACGTGAAAACTCTAAATAAAGTCAGGCTAAAATAGTTCTCGCAGAATGAAATAATTCTCACAGAACAAGACTTGACTATCATTTCTTTTCCCCCACTAGTGGCAAAAAATATTTGACAAAGCTTGTCTTTTGTTCAAATACTCTTTTATTTAAGATAATTAAGAATTTAATGAGCAACCGAGAAAAGTCAATTATTCAGTTTACTGTTCATTTCAATTAATCTACTCCAAAACTCCCAAAACCTAATTTTTTGTTGGACGTTTTTAGAAATCCATTTTTTGTTTTTTTAATTAGAGTATTTTTATACATAATTTTAAAATTTTACCGACATTCACACATTTTGATATACCTTTTTTATGAGTGGCATATGTATATATTTATTCCCAGACAATTTTAGGAACGCAGATTTCGATACATTTTGGGTATTATCATTAAAATATCTACGTTCTTTTTTATCACCTTTCAGACATTTTCTATATTATGGTATGGAAACTGTATTTATTTGATATTTGTTGGATTGCTGTTCCAAAATCGTATTTTGAGTGTCAAAAATCTTGTAATATCAAACAAAAGTTGTTCAGAAAAATTACCTTTTATTAGGAGCGCAACATACTTATTGTAAAGGCAAGTCAGTTCTCTCCCCTCTACTAAGGATTTTGGGCGGCACTCATTAGCTTGTGTGTTGCACTAAGGTCCACTCTAATCATAGCACTTAACGCCATCTTGCACATATGGCTACTGACTCAAAGAATCTGGGTTATTAAAAGAACACGTGTCTGAAAATGTGGAAATCTTCACACACTTTGACTTCATAACGATTCACTTGGATCATGGAGTCGCCAAAGCAAACTCTGGCGGCTCCTTCTCTGTTCCATTGAAGATCCAGTGAATGAAAGGGGCAGGCAGCTTCTTTATATTATATGTGTATGGGTTAAAGCTAGGGGAGAAGGTTGATGGAGGGGTTTAATGAAGACTGGCATGAGTGCCAGGCACAGCAGAATCGCAGGAAATCGTTGATGAGATTGCAAGAAAAGTCATCATTTGTCCTATTGGTGTCCACGCTGTAAGGTTGGTAATCTTGACAGAAGCTGTATGGAAGGAGATGAGGTGAAAACAACCCAACACTTCCTTCTAGACTGTCTGTTAGTAGTCAAGACGGCAGTGAAAAATGAACGCCTGTGCAAATTTGTATTGGCTACTAAGCGCTTTGCTAATTTATTATTCGATTCGACACAGGATTTTTTCTTTTCTAGGGCTTCATAAAGTAATGCTAATCCACGTGCCTTCTCTCTAGATCAACCATTTAACCTAACCCATAATCTTGAATAGTGTAGCTTTAGTATTGAACATTAAGACTTTTTCTCAAACAATATATTGACTAATGGTTTTAATGAATGAATCTCAGGCAAGTAATTTTAAATTCATTTTGATTATACGCACCGACAAAAGTAGCCGCCATTTCGTTCGAAGCAAGCGCCACGACCTTCACAAGGATTCTCAGCACAAGGTCTTTGCTTTAGCTCGCATGTGTGGCCCATATAACCCGGCTGGCATTGACACTGGAAAAATAAGAATAACAGATGGGTTGTACAAATATGTTTCTTTTTTGTCAGAATGGACATAAAACAACCCTTCAGACACACCTTAAAGCTATTAGTAGTCAGTTCGCATTTGCCAAAGACGCATGGCTCCAACTCACAAATATTTAAGCCGCAAAATCTGTGAAAATTACATTGTTATTTTATTAAAAACTGCAATCAATAAAATCAATTTTCAATACGCACCTGCCGGTGTAGTGGCCCTGACATTGACAATAGTTCGAACCGTTATTGTTTACACATTTGCCATTGAACTGACAGGGATTCGGTTGGCATGACTCGACGGTTTTCTCACCGGCAGTCAATTTCATTTTGTACGTATTATCTGCGAATAAATAGAAATTGAAATTTAAAATTGATTCAAATCTATTTCAATATCGAATTTACCCCACTGTATGCTGACGGTGCCATTCAGCAGCGCATTGGAGTGTTGGCCTGTGCGTTGACGTATGTGCAGCGTATTTAGATAGGAGGTTATGTACACTGGTGGCGCTGCAGTTGCCACAGTCCTGAACTGTAGTCTGCTGCTCGTTTTAGTTGGTGGCAACATCGAATGGCTGCGACTGTAAAATATATCCTGTGGTGGCAAATAATCGTAGGCTATATTCGGTCGCTCTGCTGGTTGCTTCGCTGGACCTGTGTGTGGAAGCGTTGTAGGTGGTAGGTATTTGCATAGCTGCCAGTTTGTGCCATTATTATCGGCGTAGTTGTCAAAGACCTAAATTGGAAAGTAAGAGAAGGAATGATAACAATGTTGGATGAGATATTTAAACCAGGTATGTGAAATTGGTGAAAACCAAGATCTAGTCTATGTTTTTTAACGGGATGTGCAGGGAAATAACTATTTTGGAATAACCGGACCATAGGGTCATAGACAGCTTTTTAGCCGTTCCCACGGCAGTCGGGTCTACGTAACCGGAACGGACCCCGATTTTTATTCGAACAAGGACTGTCAACTCGGCAGAATTCTGCCGCAACAACAACAACAGCAGAGTGCTTTTTATCCACGATAGGTAGTGGAGAGTAGTTTTCTTTTTTTTTTTAGAGATTGTACTCGTAAGAGTCAACTTGTCAATATCCGAAAATCCCTATCCCACAAGTCCCAAGGGAACCGTATCATATTGTGTCATATTTTGTTCTCGAAAACTCATGTAGTTGTGGATCCTCAAAATTTTTCAATTATTTAAAAGTACGAGTATTACCTCCAGCAGACTGCCATCTGGACAACCGCCATTATCGCTGAACTCAACGCCGTGCAATTCCAACATGATATTTTGACCGAAAGGTGCAACCAAATGATGAGTAAAGTCCACATTTTCCGGCATCGGATGTGGATAGTTAAGTTGATAAAGATAACCGCTTGAATTGAGTTGCAAGCTGATGATGCGCTCACGACGTTCCAGCGGTGCCACTGCAATTATATTAAAAAGTGTAAGGAAATAATTGAATTATCAAAAACTCATTGTCCCACCTGTGCGATAGACAGCTTGGAAGCCTTTGCCGCGCGGATGTTGCCCCGTGCGAAACTGTATACGCAACTGTTCGCGTTCACTCACGAATATGCCCTCGCTCAGCAGTTGTCTGGTATGAAACGGCCGTAACAGGCCACTGCCAATATCCACCTCCAATATTGCATCTACTTTCAAATCGAACTCATTGAATTCTAGCCAGACTCGTCGGCCCGCCGGCGCTTGTATCACATAAGCACAATTCAAGTTGTTGAGTAAAAAATGTGGATAATTGGGACTGAAGACAGTGCCCTCGCGCGAGGTGAGCGTCTGCAGCGGACAGCCCGAAACATCGATTGCCTTCCAGGTGGCCGCAAATCCGATGCCATTGCCCGAATAATCACTATGGAAATTCAGCATGGCCTCATTGGAGCTGGAGACAAAGTCGAATTTCGACATGTTAGCGGTGTGTGTGCCGCACCAGCGTACATATGGCAGGAATGATTGTGCATTATCTACAGGTAGTGGTATCATTAATGGTTCACTCTCCTCTAAAATACTGTTACGTTTGCGTCGAGCCATTTTCGCTTTTCGTCGACGATGTTTGGGATTTTGATATTTTGTTACGCTGCCACTCGCTGTGTTCAACCAATTATTGCTAGTTTGTATTGCTCGCGTCAGCAATTCACTACTAAAATGCGGACTACCATTGTGCGTTCTTTTGCTACTCTCGTATTTCTTCGTATGTGCTCGTTTGGTATATTCATTCCTGGCAGTGTTGGTTGTAGTTTGGTAGCTCCAACGCTTTTTTCTTCTTATACTACGTTTAGGTCTTTGACTATATTTTGTGTCGAAGTCGCCTATGCTCACTTCATTGTCCGTGGATGTCAGTTCTTCTTCCGACGTTAGCATGGCCATTGGTAATGGATTACTGCCGGGCTCCAATGTTATGTGCGAGACTAATTCGTAGTCTTGTATGCTAACGTAATCGTAGAGACACTCATCCTGTGGCTCGAGATCAATTTTCTGGAACTGCAGTATTATGCGGGTGCGTTCCGGTGTTTTGATGTGCACCCAATAATCCAGATTTGTTGGATATGTGCTGGGGTAGGCTTTTCATTGGCGAGAAGAGAATATATACAAGTTATGAGTAAGAGAAAAATTTTAATGAGAAACTGTATAAGAATTATATAAGCCCCTTAGGCTGAGAACTAGGATCTCTTATGCTTGGAAATTAATTAAAGCGAGTTTAAGATAGTAATTTTCTTTAGATCCGATTTTTTATAAGCTTAAGATCTTTCTCCTAGATGACAGCAGAAGGATTTGGCAGAGGGAAGGTAATATCGTCCTAGCGGACGAAAGAGCTAATTGGTACTATACCATTGGCTCTCATCCCAACGGACGGTATTTCTAAAAAGATTAACTTCACTTAGAAGTTGAAAGTTACCCTTGGCAGCCAGACCACTCACGAGCTACTGCCTAGGGATAGTATGATCAAGCTCAGAAACGTCAGACGGAATCGGTGCAGGGATCGAAGGACCACGCACCAAGCTCTCCATACCTAAGAAAAGGATAAGGCTTTGTAAACATTTTCTTGGAAGTGAATATTTGAGTTAACTGTTCCAATAAAGTTTGAGTATTAAAGAAAATATTGGAAATCGGTGAAAATAAGTTGGTCTGAACAAGTTATAGTTTGGCATAAATTTAGTGTTGAGCTGTTTAGTCAAAAATACCGAAATCCTCGAGCTATAGAAGATGTTACTTTAGCAAGAAGTGGTATGTTTGGGTGGCACCAGGCTTTTTAGAGGGCCGGGAAGAGGTCGGTGATAAAGACCGTGCTGGTAGACCTGAGTCTTCGGCAAACACCGACAATGTGACTAGTAGGCGCAAAGTTTTGAAATCAGACCGTCGACTAAGTATTCGTTTAATCGCTCAGAAGTTAATTTTATCAAAACCCGTGAACATGCGGAAGGTGTGCGCGAATATGGTCCCAAAAGTGCTCGCTGACTACCAAAAATTGCGGCGAGTGGAAGTGTGCCAAAAAAATTTGAACATGTGTGAAAGTGACCCCCAATTTTTGAAAAACGTAATTACAGGTGACGATTCATAGATCTTCGAGTTTGATCCCGAGACAAAGAGCCAAACTTCTGCGTAGCCCACGCCAATCCACGCGGATCCAAGCAGCATGCACCTTGCTTCTCAAGGCTACTCCAGAGAATGCCTTCTGTGACGTCGTCAATGCTTGGAAATCGCGCTGGCAGCTATGCATCGACGTAGAAGGAGCCTATTTTGAAATATGAAATCTAACCTAGAAACATGTAACTTGCTCACCTGGTGACACAAGTCTGCCTTCAGCACCGGTTATAGTTAAATTGTTGGCGGAAAATGTGCCAAATGAATCTTTTGGCTTTTTACAAACATAACCGCCGACTTTACTGCATTTTTGTGATTGCCAATAAAGACCCGATGGCAGCATTGGCGTTGGCGACATCTTCCATTGCAGACCCAAACAGATGGCGTCTGTAGGCAGTTCTTCGAATTGCCCCTGACCGGGTAACCAGCCCTAAAAAAAGAAAAAAAAAGTAGCACCAACAGTTTGAAATAATTTACTGCTAGTCGGTCTGCCTTTTCTACCTGAAAACTCATTCTGGTGTCATCGGTCCACTCGAATTGACCGCTCTTCTCCAGTTCGGCACCCAGCCAATAAATCAGCTGCGGTGAATAGTCTATTTGGTTTCGTATGTTCGATGTAATAAATCTGCAAAAAATTATATGCGTTCTAGAAATTTCATTATGTAATGACTTTCCCTTGTACTCACCTATGCTCATCCGAGGACGACACCGAAGACAGTTGTGCGCCCATGCCACGACACACTTGCTGCGCCGTCCACCAGTCCACTTCGGGATAGGAAATGAAGAGATAACAGGAACCATTGTAGTATTTCAAACGTTCGTTGGCGCACTCCGAGGCAGCTGGAATGCAAATTGAGAGAGCACAAAAGTAAAACGCGGTTAATTTCCTTAATCAGCAAGCGTTAACTTTTGCTATTTGCAAAATGCTGCATACAGAAAAAGTTAGGCGACACATACACACGCACGTACACGCTAATCTTATAACTGCGGCTAAAACGTGCAATAAACTACTTACAAACATACATACATACATTTATTGTTATTAATTTCAGTTTATATTTCACTACACATTTTTTGCTTCAATACAAAAAAAAAAAATTGGTTAAAGCGTGCTTGGTTGGGAACTGCTGTGCTACGAGTATTTGTCGTTGTGTCTATTAATGTCTTCATACAAAGAAAAATAGTATGCTGTATATAATGATAACTCTATATAGCGGACATTTTGTATTATATTATTTGATTATATACAAAAAATATAAATTTCAAAAATATTTCTATGGTTAAGTACAACATGCAGTACTGAAATTTGTTTTATAAAAAGTTACATATCCCTTTAATATTTTAAGTTGGTTAAGAAACTAAGAAAACAATATTAGAAGATAAATATCTAATATGCCTAGTACAAAAAATGTTAATTAAATAAACGAGGGCGGTCCGGTAAGTATTTACTAAGTCTTATCGCACGATCATGCAACCATTGATATAGGAAGTTTCTATTGTGTGGTATGTTCATGTACATATATGACTGCTGTCATATTTTCAGCCGTATCGAACTAGTAGAAATATTATAATTGATCGCAGGCACAAAAACGGGCGAGAGAGCTGATACAGGAAGCTCAAAAGACCGCTTGAGTCACAAGCTGCAAATCATATTAGACATGAGAAAAATTCGGACAACAGGCGCAACCATGAGACTACTACTAAGAGTTTGACACTGTTTAAACGTAACTTCGGCATCGCTTCGTGACAATCGCTAAAATGTGGATCTGATGACACAAATCAGTAATCAAAGAACTGACGAAGCTGTGAAATTAACTCGGCAACTCCGCTCAGAAAATTGCGACGTCTGTTTTTCGGCCTAAAAGGTGAATCCTCGTTGTCTGCGGAAAAGCGCTTCCATTCGTTGAGGAAATCAGATAATTCGCTATGTCATGGCAAAAGTGCTCGAATTTCGCTTTAAATTATGTTAGTAATAACGTAAATCGTCTTTGGTTTAACTGCGTATTTACTGCGACTGTAACTTTACATCACCCTACAACAAAAGTCCAGGGGTGTGAAACGCTATGCCAGCGGTCCGCGACACGTGATAATGGAATCAAAGGTCGTCTACATCAACACACTCTAATTCAGGCATGAATCATAGCTCTATAGCTTCCCTCGACTTTATCATTATGGACGGCTACATTTTTGAAGAAATATCGAGCAATGATTCTTTCTGCTCATAGAGCACACCAAGCAGTGACATTTGAAAATGATCACCCTAAATGCGACAATTTTATCGCAAAACAAAATTTTCTTGTGAAAAAAGGGATTCGTGGCTATTTCGCGTGGGGCTACTTATTTTATTTTGTAAGCTCGCAAGCCAAGATCCTTCCTTAAAATCTCTGAAAAAATGGATAGGCACGGCCCCACTTATTGCGCGCCATGACGAATAGACTCTACGGAAACTGAGTATAAATGGAGTAACAGCTGTCAAAAATACTAACACCAAAAAAAGTACTGTCGCATAATAAAAAAACCGGACTTATCGGACCGTCCTCTTATATCTAATATCATATTTTCTAGCGATCACCACTCAAGTGATTTAAGTCATTGAATGAGGAATGGCCTCCCAACGATTGGAATATATTCCCATGGAGAAAGAACTCGAAAGACAAAGTTAATATGAATAAAAATCTGTAAGAAAGTACAAATTATATAATATCACATTTCTGTAAGCATTCCCAAATTTTTACTACATTCAGTAGTTTAGCTACAAAAAAATTACATCTCAAAAGCTAGAAAAAATATATTTTTGAAAAAGGATTGGAAGTAATAAATACATATACGAGTACATAAGATATAACAAAATAGATAATTGTATACATTGGGAATAGTTTATAATACTTAAGTTAAGTTGTCAAAAAAGTCTTGCGGTATTTTCGCTAGTTGGCGCTGAGAGCGCGTAGTTCTAGTTTTATTTGTCGCATCGGGGCTATACCTTTTTGGAAAGCTCATTTCACGCGTTAACACGTGTTTGATTGATTATCATTTTTTCTAAGGCGTTCGTGAGTTATAGGGTCGCAAACGTGGAGCAAAATAAAGAGAAAATACGGCATATTTTACAGCACTACTACGATAAAGGCAAAAATGCATCTCAAGCCGCCAATAAAATTTGAGCAGTTTATGGACCCGATGCAGTTTACATTTCCACCGCACAACGATGGTTTCAACGTTTTTGTTCTGGTGTAGAGGTGGTCGAAGATGCGCCACGCTCCGGAAGACCTGTCGTCGAAAATTGCGATAAAATCGCTGAATTGGCCGAAAGAGACCGGCATCCGGCATAGTAGTAGCCGTAGCATCGGTCAAGAGTTGGGCATGAGTCATCAAAAAAAATTGTATGAACAATTGAAAATTCAATAAAAATACCGCAAAAATACCGCAAGACTTTTTTGACAACCTAATATATAAACGGATTATAATAGCACATTCCTTTTGAGTTTCTTAACAACACTCATGTATAGAATAAAATCATTCTACTGAAAAATTTGAAAAAAGTAAACGAAACTATTGTAATACAGAAATAATTTAATACCTTGACAAAAATTATTTATCTTATACTTCACATCTCTAACGAATACACATATCATCACCAAAAATGCAAAATAACGTAATAAAACTTTTATAAGTTTAAAGGCTAAGGAAAAACTATGTGATAGAAACAGCGAAAATTGGAATAAAATTTGGGTTTTGGTTATAAAAGGTTTATTTGTATATTAGTTATCATAAAAATTGTGTTTTGGTTATAAAATGGTTATATATTGGTCATTACATCTGACAGCGATTTTCGTTTTTTTTGTTTTTTTTTTGCTGATACGCTGTTTTGCATTTTAGTTGACGGTATACTATTTTGTAAATAAAAAAGACACTCATGCAAAGATCTAAACTAAATACTATAAACTATATATAATCTAAACGAAAATTCGAAAGAAATTAAAACATTCAGTAGATAGCTGCAGCCGTTGTGTGCTTGCATAGCTTCGATGACATTTCTACATACCCTGCAGGAATATTTTTCGTCAATATTAGTAAAAGAATCACTCCGAAGTTATCACTTGATTTCCACAAAATCTTAATTTTTATTTTTCTTTAACTACAATTTTATTACTTTATCTTATACGATTCCTACAGACTATGTATTATGTTAAAAAAGCACACTGGTCTACGTGTGGCACTGAAGAGACTTACCACGGAACGTATAACTTCCTAGTAGTATGTTCAATTTTTAAGTTTCGTAGAAATAGTTTGCAATACGAGGTAAGAGTAAAAGTAATTTTACAATAGTAATACATATGTGAATGTGTTAGGAAGAGAGATAGAGGGAGGGGTGAGTATGAAGGAGAAAGTGATATGCATGAAATTGAAAAACAAAGGGCATGTGATAGGAGGGTTGTAGAATAAAGCGTGTTGTAGAAAGTGCCTTAGGTTTCAGATGAATGGCAAAATGTTTGTGAAATGAGTGAGAGTCCTAGATAGTTACACACATACAGATATAGTTATTATGTTGTTTATATAACTTTGAAGCAAACAATTTGGAAACGTATGTTTATCTTCGAAACATTTTATATAGACACGAACAAAAACGATTAATATACCAAAAATTATACTTATTCCGTTAGACATATTGGTAGTTAATAGATATATAATATATGTACAGATTTAATTTGCATAAAGTTTAGTTGAAAGCATTCATCGAGACAAACATACACACGTGTTATTATACTTAAACATATTAGGTAGTTAAAATTTTAGTATAAATTTTTGAAACTCCGTTGAAAGCAATAAACAATTTGTATAATATATATTTTTATAAGCCCAATTGGCGCTCTTTATTGTAATTTAACTGAATTTCTAGTTCATGTTACAAAATATCGCAGACTTTCCAGGGAAATGTGTTGTGTGAAAAATTGTGATGATAATGTTTTCTTTGTTTTATCAAAGGAAGGTGGTGTCATCTCACCATAAATCCAAATAAAACGAGCTGGTTTTATTTACTAGAAGATACATGATCCCGGTGTAGCCGACAGATACCGTGAAATCTACAGCTCATCCTGGGTAGGAAGCCGAATATCGAAGAGAGAGCTAAAAAGGCATTGATTGCTTTATACTAACTGTTGTAGGGGAGACATTTGCAACAGGCGGCGTCTCTCATCGAAAATCGTCTTCCGGCCCCACGACACCATAGTCAAGCCCATTATGTTCCATGGAGTCTTTATAGTGCAGCCTCCTTTAGAGAAGTGACCGTCCACTCAGATAACAGAGCGGCGATATTAGTCTTGAACTCATTAATAGCATGTTCAGGGTTGATCAAAGAGTGTCTTATCTCGCTAACAATAGCAGTGTCTGAGTGTCTTTATGATAAGACTGGTATGGTTGCCAGGCTACCATCGGTAGAAGGGGAGTGTGTCGGTGCTCCCATATCCCCTTGTGTTCTACTACCAGATAGCTAAGCTTCACGGAAGCTTGGCTAGCGTCGGGTCATTATTGGTACATGCGTTGTCGCAAAAGCCTTTTGGCCCAAAATCGATCGCAAGAGATCAAGATCAAGATTTTGGGAGCGCGTACCTTGCGATATCTCACCAAACTGGGGGATTGAAAAATATTTCCGATCAAGTTTTGTATCACTTTTTTCAGCAAAGCTGGCCTTGACTTTCTGCTGGTCAGAAGGTCGCTGCTTTATCAGCTTAGATGATTGAGAGATCATAACAGATAGCTTGACGAAGTTAAAGTGACCATTTGACTAATGCTATATTGATATTATACGATTAAATAACATCTTATAATTACAGACTTGTTCTTTAAGCAACATGCAACGAAATCGGCTCTTAAACTGAGGGAATGCTTGCAATTCTGTCTTGTAATTCTAAGTTACTTTAAAAGTTCTGCTCAAATACACAGATTTTCGTAATCCTTTAGAATTAAAATTCCTTGTATTGTCTTTACCGTGGAGTGGGATAGAGGTGAGAAGGACAAAGGTCGATCTAAACTTGATAATCAAAGAGAAGGTACTGTTTTTTCAGCAAAATTGGATATCAGAATCGCCTTCCGACTACCAGATCACATCAATGATGTTCTCCCACAAAGCAGGCATACTATATGAAACTATATGAAATATACATAAATAGCCAAGCGGCGCAAGACTCTTAGGGTTTCATCGAAGAAGAAAGTATGCTTTGGTCTATTAGTGGAATTTACATATTATTACACGATAAGCCAATGGGTTTTACGACACAGTGATAATACTGGAAGCCTTCAACTAGACTTCGGTAAGGAGGATATATATATGCCCCTGGGTACTTGTAGATACTTGTATTTAAGCGAGTAACATGTTACAGATAAAGCTGAGTCTCGAGTCCTGACTTATCCAACAAACAGACAAAGGTGGTTTGATTGGAATGGAGATCAGAACGACCGTTGAAATAACATAAGAACTTTGGTAGCAATGCTAGTAGGTGGTTGTCTAAAAGGTGGTTGTAGTAAACTACATATGTATTATATTTTTTGAACACATAAAAGAGTAAGGAGGATATTTTTGTCTCGGGTGAGCCTCCTAAAAGCCTAGCTGCGTCGTCTAAATAAAATCTTACAGAAATGGAAATATTGTATGATATTTTTGAACTGATTTCTCCAAAACTTGCTGATGAGTATATTGAATGGAATGCTTTAGAGTAAAAAAAATCTTTTCATTATGTAAGACTAAGTATAAACGAATAGAAATTAGTTGACATGAGGCGCGTTATGAATATTCTCGAGTTTCTTGTAAGCAAATATATGTTTGTGATGTTGTTGTAATTTTCTCAAAAATAATACTCACTATTCTCCATATAAGTCTTTGCCTTAAAGCCGCCAAAATGATGTGAGTAGTCAGAGACGAAATGCAAACCCAAATAGGAGCCGGTGGAGACGTGACGCAGCAACTTCAGTTTGGAACTCCAATCGCCGCACAGGCGCTTCGGCAAAGCGTTCGTTTCCGCATTCGCATCCGAACGCAAACGATTGTGATGATTCGTTGGATAGTTGGGATTGCCATGTGGATAGTCGGGTGTTTGTATTAGGTAATTCGTGTGCGGTCGGTAGAGACTCGAGAAGATGTGCAGCAGTTTTTGATAATTCGTTTGCGCGAGATTGTAGTTGTTATAACTATTCGAATACAAGTAGTTGTTGTTGGTGTTGGTGTTTGTGTTGAAATTCGCATTCGCATTCAGATTTACATTCGTATTTATATTATTTACAGCATTCGTACTAGCATAATTTGTATAAGTATTAGAATAAGCGTTCGCATTAGAATTACTAGATGTATATGTAGATGTAGATGTAGACATAGGCATAGTATACGATGAACTAAGGCTAGGTTTCTCATAAGAACTTCGCTTTCGAAATGTTTTATTTATATTTATATTACTTTTACTACTATTATTTATATTTAACATGTTTTTATTTTTGGAAGATTTTGTAGTTTTGAAATTATCGTAGTGCGTCGGTTCGGTAATTTCCAAATAGTCGTAGGTACAACTGCGTGAAGTGAAGAAAGAATGACATTTTTGAAGATTAGCAGATTATTTTTGATTATTTAAAGTTTACTCACCCCGCTTCATTTTCGATCACCAGCTCTTCAAATTCGATGACGACACGATAGCCCGTTGGCGCTGTTATTGTTGTAAAACAATTCGCATTATCGGGATATTGTCGCGGAAACGACGGACTCCAAATTGAGGCGCGCGGATGTTCCTTGGTTAATGAGACCGTCTTATTGCAATCATTTATCCAGCTCCGTCTCAAGGAATCTGAAGTATATATAGAATAGAAATTAAAAGCTTAATCCAAGATGATGCAGGCACAAATTTTTCTTTATGAGTTGTTAAAAAGGGGTTCTTGTAGACTCTCCAACATTATCACGAACGCAAATATTTGATACCACAAAGAATCCAATAAAGATCGTGAAGACGCATGTGTTTATATCAAAATATCACTTGAAAGCCGTCGGGTGGCATCAGAGAAATAGCAGAGGAACTCCAAAACTCTAATGGATCGTTTCAACACATTGTATATTAGACTACAAACAAAATACCGCATCTTTTGTTTGTTACTGGCGACGGAACGTGAGTTTCTAGTTATTTTTTTTACGATAGGCATAAGAAACGTGCTGTTTCCACGAGGCTGGACCATAGGGAGGGAGGTGTCAGATATGCAGGGTTAGTAGGGCAAGAAAAGAGGTAGTTAGAATCATCCAGGGACTCGTCACATGCTGGACATATGTTTGCTACGTCAAAGTCGATTCTGGATAAATAGGAGTTAGCCTGCTAGAGTATCCAGAGCGAAGCTGCACAAGGGTCCTTCTACATTCTCACTGCAAATCCAGCTCTTTGTCTGCAATTCGACTGTGAATGATGGTCAGTGCATGTCTGAAGTTAGTTGCGTCCGAATTCTGGTCGGCGTAGTTGAATAAAGACCTTTTGATGCTCCTAGAGGCGGTTCTGTTCCAAGCAGGGTGAAGGTCGGGTGTAGTAAGGCCTCAAGTGTCATTACTACTGAAGATAGGAGAGTTGTCGGACGATAGGATTCCCCTTTGTTGGCGGGTTAACAGGTTTCAGTGGTTCGAGGAAAAGTTATTGCATATAATTCATACCATCCTAACTGAATTTATATACTCATTACAACAACAACAACAAAATTCGTACGTAAGCCAGTCAACCCCAGGCCTATTTTTTTGGTTTATTTCTTTTTTCCCATTATTCTTCGCACAACTTACCATCACTCATGGGCCGCTCACAGATGAGAAAATTCTTTGCACTGCAATCACGATCATTCCACATAAAAGTGCTCGTCAATGGACTGCGATTAGCTTGTATACCAGGTGGGGTACGAAAAAAGCGACGTAACTCTATGCAATCTTGACTGCTAAGACCATCATCGTTTGGCTGCTTATTGTAATGACTGTGTTCCGTCCATCCTGGAAACCAGTCTGTACAAAAAGAGGAAGATAGAGAAATTTAATATACCGTGGATACAATTATTAGGAAATTAAACTTTTTGGGGATAATTCTGGGTTAGTACTATCTACTAACTAAAAATGGTTGAAAACTTTTATTCATATGTCCATTTTCTACTCACTTGTATACTGAAACAGCAGTCCGTCGCTCCAGCGAAAGTCACCCTCATAGCTGCTATCCGAGCCGCCGACCCAATAGGCATTCTGATCATCATAGCCGGGGCTACGAAAAAGGATTTCATGTATGACTTGTTGTTGTTGCTCGTTGCGAATGGAAGCCAAGTGACCGCCCAAGTTTACGCAATGCTCCTCCGCATCTGGCCACGACATGGCCACTTCAATGGCATTTATGCAAAACTGTTGAATGGCAACCCAACCGAAGTCGCAGCTGGAGACGAGCTCCGCAATGGGTTGTGCCGCATATGACAGATAAACTGTGGGCAGTGAGGTAATTTGCGCATTTCGATCAATATCCGGCATCGTGTCAGACATAAACATATTGTTGTTGTAGTTCAAACGCGTCGCCTTGAAGAGATGTATGTTGAGTGTATTGCCAGTTGAGGTTAGAAGGAAGGCTTGCATACGATTCGTATCGTTTATGCAATAAGACCAACGTGCGGAATCGCTTTCGAAGATTTTAACGATAACGCCATCACAGTTAGAGATTTCACTGGCTCCTTGCAGCGACTTGCCGCTCGCAGCGAAGCTGAACTCTTTGATCTTGCTCTCCATAATTCTGAGGAAGCCATCCAATGAACTAGTGGAACGCTTGTTGACATGCTCACGTGTTGCATTATACGCACGTAGCGTGTACGTGTTTTGCTCTTGTGCTTGCGTTCGCGCCGCCGCTTTGGGTTCGGCGCGTCTAAACACCGTCGACGTTACGGCGCCACTTTTTTTACTACTGCCGCTACCGCTACTCAGTAGCGTCAAATTTATGCGCTGTGTGTCGATTTGTATACCATCGGTGGTGTAGATATTGAACATGTCCTGCTCTCCAGCAGCATTCAATTGTATGCCGTCATTCGGCTGCAGTATCGCGCTATCGTTGTTTGTTACGAGTGTCAGACTTATGCGATTGCCATACGGCAGGTGTATACGAAAGTAACACTCGAACGCATCACGCATACTCGGTCGTATGTAATACTCAGCCGTTTGATTGCTTGTCGTTATATTATAACAGTAGTCGACGAGCTTGTAGCTGAGGCTGAACATTGGACTTTTATGGAAGTGTACTGTGGTGTGGCTGCGCACATCGAAGTGATAGCTGCGATCGGCGGCGTTGAGCTCCTCCAGTTTGCCACACAAGCGCGTCCGCTCGTTGAAGCGTATGTAGCCGCCACTGTTGCAGGGCACATTCAGTCGTTGGAGTTCGACGAGTATACCAGCCGGTGGGATGTCGCCATTTGCGGCATTCGCAGACCCAGTTGGGTTGTTCTGGTTATGTTCAGTCTCAAAGAGTCGATACGGAGGGAAATGTACGGTACAATCGATGCTGTACAATGGAAGTCCTGTGTAGTCCAAGTACCCACTCGTAACTTCACGCAACAGCAATTGGCAGTCTGTGTGTGGAATGAGAAAATTAAGAAATATAAACAGTGTAATGTGTGTTTCTACAAGCGGGTCTAAATGTCAAAGTGTTGTTTGGTGTTTTGAAAAAGGACGACCGCTTCGCAAGATGATCGCGGTGATTGTATTAACTATCGACCAAACCATTCTAGATGTAAAACTCTGGAATGCTCTAAAATTCTTACCAGGGTATTAAAAATTGGTTCAACGAGTTTCAAAGCAGTTTTCGGTTTTTGATGAGATGACCTAAAAACTGCTACCACGACGGATGACTTGACAAAAGTTTACGATCTCGTATTGGTAAATCGCCAATATAATGGATTTTCTGCATAGTTTCATGACCGTCGACATAACACATGCCCAGATTAACCACCACAAGTAGACACCAGCGGCCAAAGAGCAGTCAAAACAGTGGATGTTACCGACCGACTCCGACTCCGAGGATGGCGAAGCCTATCCTCCCGGAAAGGTGATGGCCATCTACACCTTCATCCTCGGTGATCATATTGACTATCAGCGTAACGAAGAACCGAACCATTTCAGACATAAAACTCTGGAACGCTTTAAAACTCTTCCAGGGTCTAAAAATTCGTTCAACGAGTTTCAAAGCGGCTGTACGTCGGGTTTTTGATGAGATGGTAAAAAAATTGTTACAACGTTGGATAACGTGACAAAAGTTTACGATCTCATATAGGTAGATCGCCAATCAAATGGATTTTTTTCACGTAGTTTCAAGACCATCGACGAATCACACATTCAGTGCAGTCACCAGAGGCCAAAGAACAATCGAAACAGTGAACGTTATGCGGCGAACCTACTCCGAAGAAGGCGAAGACTATCCTATCGTTCGGAGAGCTGTTGGCCATCTATTGCTTCGTCCCCCTATTCTCTAAACTTCATCTTTTTTGCACATGAAAAAGTTCCTCGCCTGCAAAAATGTAGGCCGAATGTGCATATTTTCCCTGGCCCCGTTTACATTGGAGAAATTTATGCAAAAACTCGAAGCAATCACTCATACATTCTCTCCCTGAACAAACTCTCACGCACCCAAAATTTCGAGCAATTAAAAGACTTAAAAACAATTTGTTAAGTTTTCCACTTGTGCTTCGTTGTAGTGTTGTTAAAATTTCTTGTAATTGTTTCTTTCACCTTCGTGCTATATTTATTGCTTTTGTTTTTGCAATGCTGCGTGTTGTACTCACTCACCTTTGCGTAGTTGAAATTTAAAAGTTTTTTTGAACACCACATGTTGTGCGTCGACTTTAATGTTGTTTCCATTATTGTTGTTGTTGTTGTTATTGCTGTAACTACTGCCATTGGCATTGTTCGTGTTGCTGTTGTTGTTGCTGTTGCGACTTCTTGTGTCCCCAGCACTGTCACTCTCAAAAGTCGCACGAAAAAACACTCTGCAAAAAAAAAAAAAAAAAGGAAAAGTCAAATGCGAAATGAAAAGTGAAGAGAGTAAAAAGAATTGAGGCAAACAAATAGAAATGAAACTTTTTCAGTTTGCAGCCGCTCAAGTCCAAGTTTCAACCATAAAATATGCTTTCTTTGAAATTCAACGCATTACCGCAACGGTGGCGAAAAGTTGAAATGTGGCCAAGTTTAATTTGGTTTTGGAGTAACGCAATGTCGACAGTATTTTGCTGGGAATTCTATTAAAGTGTAAGTTTTAGTGGAAATATAATTAATTTCTTCTATTTAATTTGCTGCAGGAATTGTGAACTATTTTTGAATAATTTATAAGAAAATTTTTACCATTCGTATTAATTTATAATTGAGTTTTTTTTTTACTAATAGAGAAGTAGAAGAGCCGAAAAACAATGGCACTATTGCATCGTACAGATAAGGCTTTAGATCGTATCCGTTTTTTGATATGCATATGATTGTAACCGTTAAAGCAGAGCAAATATGTGGAGAATATTTTCTCTATAAGTTGTCAAAGACGGTCTTGGTTCGGCTAACTAACGGGTGAGAGATACTTTCTTCAATAGTCTTTTCTTGACAGATGATCTTATAGTCAACATTATCGGCCTACTGAGCGTGCTATTCGCAACACTATCACCCATCCTGAGACCCAGCATTTATTATTACATAATATTCTACCGAATAGACCACGTCCAGCATGCAATGAGGAAAATATAGCAGCCATAGCTGAGAGTTTACACGAAGACCGTGGAGAACGTATGGAACGTTTTGGCACATTTTACGTCGAGATCTTAAATTGAAAGTGTAAAAAATACAGCCGATCGATCTTCCCAAGCAATGACGCTTCGCTCTAATGGCTGTTGAAAAACTCCAAGAAGATCCGACGTTTTCCAGCCAGATTTTGTTGCGCGATAATGCCCATTTCTGACTCAATGGGTATGTAAACAAGCAAAATTGCCGCATTTGGAACGAAGGGCAACCTAAAGAGATTCCAGAGCTGCCATTTCATTCAGAAAAAATAACGATTTGGTATGGTATGTGCGCCGGTGAACTCATCGAACCATATTTCTTCAAAAATGATGCCGGTAAGAACATAGCCCTCGACGGCGACTATTATTGCATCATGATAACCGAAACATTGATGCCTGAAGTTGAAGCTGGTGATCTCGGTGCCATTTGGATTTAACAAGATGGCGCCACTTCCCATACATCGCATCAATCAATGGATTTATTGTGAGAACACTTCCTTTCCAGAAATACATATCGATCTGGTGAGCGTATTTATAAGAAGTCTTCAACAATATTCTACAACTTTACTGTCTGTAGATAGATGCTAATAAACAACAACAATAATACATGATGAGTTTTTAATGAGTGGATGCAGAAGTCAAAAATAAAATCTTAAACTATGAAAGAAAGAAGGAGTCAAGAAGGTGACTTAATGGAGGCATAAGCCATTTATTTCTTACTAAAATCACTAAGATGGGGGGCACATTGCAGCACTAGGCCGATCAAAGTAAACTGTACTAACGCTGCTCATGAAGCAATCGAAAACTCCACAGTTAAAATTTAAAGCTTTCCATTGTATTTTTCTTTTCCTATACCAAAATCCAGGGAATCCAGGAAATCGCGTAGTGCCATGGCTCATTAAAAAAAATCATGTCTTACGAAATATTCAACAATCAAAATTCTGATATATGTATGTATGCTCTTGTATGCAAAAACAATGTGGTCATAAATAGATTTTGGATAAACTAATTTCAAATCGCAGCTAAACTTCAGATATTAATTGCATTTTGAGACGTAATGTAAATTAGGGAAATGTCACCTAATTTAGACATAATATGACCTGGTTTACGGAAAGGGGGCTTAGGTGTCAAAAAATCTTAGTTGATTCAGATGGAAAATGAGCTGCTTTTTCACGTGATAGAATCCAAAAAGCCATAAACTAGTTTTCGCACGTTAGCTCCCTTTTCGTAGACCAGGTCACATATGTGTTTTGAAATGTACCTTGGGTATTCTCTGAATACCTCAACCTACCAAAAATTGTCAGTATTTTCCAAGTGGAACCTTTAGGCATTAAAAGGAATTGAGAAAGTAAGAGCCAGACAATGAAAAAATTGTAAAATTCTATCTAGATTGATGTTCGGAAGCTCAGTGGATGAATTATTCAAAATCTTTCCGTATTAAGCTCCTGGCCACGTAAATATAAATATTAACGAGGCAGCAGATGAACTAACTTTCTACTGTGAGCAAAAAGTAGATAGACTTTTTAATATAAATTTTGCGTGAAAACCCATTCGTCGAAATATTTTTTTCGTATGTTGGTTGGTTGACCGTCAGCAGTATCTGTGCCAAATGTCATATCAAAATAACATTCGGCCATTTTTACGATGAGTGAAATTATTCAACAAACAAATTCCATTAGATTTTGTGCCGAAAGGTTCAGAATGTTGGAAAAGGTCTTCGGTGGCAATTATGTGACACCAGCAAGTGTTTTTGATTGATACAAATCATTCAAATTGGTGCTTGAGAATCGACGATTAACAGTCAGAAATCTTATAGGCGATGAGTCTTGGATTTATGCTTACGACCCGAAAACAGACGATCAATCGGCCGAATATCGTTCAAAGGGTGATCCTAAGCCGAAAAAACGTCAAATCAGTTCAAAACTCAAGGTTATGATGACATTTTTCTTCGATTATCTTAGTTTAGTGCACTTCGAACTCCTTATGATCGGCCAGACTGCCAAGAAGGAATTTGAGTTATTCATAAAAAGAGGCCGCAATTATAAAGCACCTTTGCATACTGAATTGAGTCTTCGTCTTTCTTTTTTTGCTAATAGTTGTATCTTTGACATCTATAACATTTCCAGCTTAAATATCATAAAAACTAAATTTTGGTAAATATTCCTTCAAAGTTAAGGTTATGGCTAAGCTACTCTTTTATTTCCACATCCAAGTTTCCATGGTACATTATTCAATTGTATATAGTTATGCACGCTCCAGGTAAAATGATAACGGTAGCTAGTCAATATCGTTTTATTTATGTAAGCAGTCGACATCAGCTTGACTTACCAACCTAAATTTCAAAGATTTCCTCAACACAATGCTATACTCTTACAGTATATTCACACTACCAGTACTTCCGCCTAAAATTTGGCTTTACTACCGCATGCGTTGGCTCAAAAGCCATCAGGACAATGCTCTTGACAGAGCCGTGTCAACAAACTACAGAACTTAGATGTTGGTACTAAATTCACTTTATCGGTTAATTGCGTATAAATAAAAGTTAATGATGCTGTTTATTTTGAGTAGTGCTCATGTACGCACTTCAGCAACAGATCTTCTCGTAATTAAACGCGTTTTACTAACAAATGATGATTTAATCAAATGGACCCAGTGCCGCTTCCTCTACAAAGTAAATTAAATTAACTTCGCCACTTTGGCCATTTCGCTCGCAAGGCAAACCACAATTATGACCTGCCAATTATCTGCTCATTAAATGTATATATAATATACTATACGTACACTACTGCTCTTTCGTTTGTGCGTTGCTCTTCTGGCCTTGTCACATTCGAAGCAGACGCATAATTATGATTCGTTTTCTAGAGAAGAACAAGTAAGAGGAGAAGACGTAAAGTTACTCTCACCCACACTGGCAATATATACAGTTAATATATGCTCGTATTTATATATTTTGTTCTTCTTTTTGGTGAGAACTCCCATCGGTCAAAACTGTCTGTGTAATCTTGAATGCGAAAAGGAACTTCCTAAATATTGTTTTCCTAAATTGAGTGTTTATTGATGGCCTACTGTGTCTACTATACTAATATGAGCTATGTACCTAAATTTATAGAACTTTTTTTCCTCTCTTGCTTCGTAGTATGAGTGAGAATAGAATTTTGGCTTTTGCGGTGCCTTTGTCCGTATATTCACTTTCTATAATATATTGTAGTATAAATTAAAAAAAGTCTTAAACTTTTTGACCTACATATGTGAATCGGCAAAATGAATCGTCAATACGAGTACTCTAGATATTATATTCAACATTATAGCGTCGAGTTTAAGATTTCGTAAACATGTTACAGTGAAATATCTAGGGCTCATCATGAATACGAAGCTTTCATGGAAGCCGAATATCGAAGAGAGAGAGAGCAAAAATGGCCTCGATTGCTGGAGGAGCCATTGGCAAAAAGTGGAGTCTCTCACCGAAAATGGTTCTTTGGCTCTACTACACCATAGTCAAGCCCAATATGTTCTATGGAGTCTTTATGGAGCGGAGGGCTCTAGAAAATATCACATTTGTAAGCTCATCAGTATGTGTAATGTATGGTTGGTAATTTTACCAGACGCCATCTACAAAAGTACAATAGTATTTTTTATGAAAGAAGATGAGGTGGAAACAACTCAATACTCCATTCCTGTCTGTCCCCAGTTTGGGAGTTCAAGACTTAACACTTGGGAGCGCAACTCTTCAAGCATCCCACCGAACTGACGGGAGTGGAAATGTATATGCACATTTGTATTGGCTACTAAACTATTTGCTAATATACAAGTTCGAACAAAGGATTTCTAACCGTAACCGTACTCCAGACCATCCACAGGCCATTTTTATATTCTTTACTCCTTTTTAAAACCTTTTTCACTGTATAAAAACAAAATTACCATATTTGTGTTCAAGGTATCGTTAGACTAAGATTTATGGTCCTTGCGTAACTTCGTTCTAGATACGGTAGTAAATTCCTATTTATTTATAATTGACTCCGACATGCCTAATCTATGGCCTGTGTTAAAAGGAAACGCTATGAAAGCAACTCATCTAACGCACTATCCTTTTGATCCAGCTCCCTTGGGACAGCACGTTTCACGGGAACTGAGCTTTATGGCATTCGAATTCAAAACATTATTTTGCCCCCAATGTCATCTACAAGGGTAACCCCCACTAATAGATAATATGAAATTATATTGGACCTAAGTACTTTAAGGAAATAGGCATTCTTCATATGTTACATTGACGATTATTAGTAATTTTATGCAGTTTAATAAAACTGAAGAAGACTTTAGCTTTCTTATAGACTTCACCGTTTAATGCACATAATTCTAACATTTAAGTTTTGACTCCCCGCTGCACTAAGTACAACTTTACTCCATTTAAAAACACTTAAGGCGTAAGGTAGTTAAAAAAATTCGACCACAAAGTTAAAAATATTGTATTTTCTTACTCTCTCCAGAAAGCTTAAATAATCCTGGTCTCAAGGTACTTGTACACACACATATGGGTTATACACATAACGGCAGACCTTAATCGCTGTTCATCTGCAATTCAAAAGGGACTTTAGTTGACTCACCTGAATTCGATGGTATCATCCTGTTCGCATAGCTCATTTAACATCCAGAAACCCAAAGACTCGGTATGAACTTCGTTTCCGTTTGCGTTGTGCTCGTCCCTCACATTCGCACCACTCCCACTCCCCGCACCGGGTACGTTACGTGCTTGATACTCATTGCTACCTGTGCTACTGGAGTCACGCTGTCCACGCTGTTGTTGTTGACTTTTCGCGCTACCATGCCATTTATTTTCTGGACACATTTTTCTAGCGTTCCGCGTACTGTTATTATGTGACCGTCGATTAGTTGCCTTATCCCAACTTTGTTGCAACCACTTGGTGGCGAACATCTGTTGCTGTTGTTGTTGCTGTTGCTGTTGCTGCTGGAAATGGCCATGGCCACTGCCAATGGCATCGTAATTATGACCGAAAGCGAAATTCTCCTCATCCGACGCCGATGTAGCCGAGTCGAAATCATTTTTTTCCGCCTCGAAATCCCGACTGTCATCATCGCCAGCGTCGGCATCATCGCCGTTATGGTTGGCTCCGTTGCGCTGAAGTGAACTGAACCATGAAATTGGCAACTTGTTGCTCGCCGCAGCTGAATGGTGATCAACAAAACTGCCACGTTCGCGACCGCTTAATGTCGAAACTGTTTCCACGAAAAATTCTCCCGTGTAATGCAGCTCGTTGCCGTTGCCGCCACCAGCGTCAGGGCCGCTGTCGTTGTCATTGCCAGCATTAGCCATATTGCTGCGGTCCCTCATGTCTTCCTGGCTATTCACTTTCGCTTTTCTACTCGTATTCTCCGCGGTGATGGCTTCTACAAAGGCGGAGCCGCCTAATGGCTGCGTTTGTGCGGCATCGGCTCTTGTGGCACGGCCGGCTGCCTTCGGCGTTGATGGCTTGGCGTATGTCAGCAGACGCACTGGAAATATGAGAAGCACAAATTATATTTACTTTTATTTGCCATTTGCCAGTGAAATTAAGTTACAACATTGGCTTAAATGAAAAAATGCAATAAAACTATAAATTAGCGGCGCAGATACGTGGAGAAATTTCAATTTGAATGTGAAAATATAAATACACGGGCATTTTTGTTGTGGATGCCCGTATTAAATCGAATGAGCGAATATAAAAATCAATGGTTGGGGTAATTCAGAACAATATCAGTTTGAATCCATTCTCACATTTATGCCCCCGTTGACGTCATTGCTGGTGCCGTTAACCTGAATGAATTAAGCAAAATACTATTAAACACAAAGTGAGGCAGGACGTAGAAAGAGTAAGAGGAAAAGAATGGAATGGAAGAAGAGAAGAAAAGGAAAATAACGACAGACCTGGTTTTCCTTTTCATCCAGCAAAAAAAAAAAACAAAAACTGATTTGGTGTGGTTTGTAACCGATGGAATAATCGGTCCATATTTTTTCGAATTATGCCGATTCGAACGTCGCTGTTTATTTAATGACTGAAATTGAAGCTCGTGATCTCGTCTACATTTGGTTTAAACAAGACGGCACCACTTTCCACACATCAATCAGTAGATTTATTGAAGGTGAGCAGATAATTTCCCGTCTTGGAACGGGCGATTGGGCAACAAGATCGGCTGACATCACGCCGTTATACTTTTTCCTATTAGAATATGTAAAGTCTAAACTCTACGCGAACAATGCGACCTTCATTTAGACCTTGGAGCACATCATGCATGTCACTTACCAGTTACCTGTCGAAATGCTCGAACTAGCCATCGAGAATTGAACTCAACAGATGGACCAGCTGAGATCTAGCCGCTGCCAACATTTGAAAGAGGTAATCTTCAGAAAATAAATGCCAAAAAAATGTTCTTTTGAATGATAATAAACATTCACCCAATAAATTTCAAGTTTTTTTGTTTTTTCTTTAGAAAATTAGGGAACCTCGAAGTGAATCATCCTTTAGTAGAACGAATTAGTTTCTCAGTATTCCCAAGCATTTTTGAGGATAATTAAACACTTATTTTTTTGAGGAGATCAATCAGAAAAGTCCACATTTCAATGCTTTTTGAGTTCCGACTGGACACTGTGCGATCGGGACTCATGCGATAAGATCGAATATTTTACCTGTTTGGAAGATGGAAGATGCGATAAATTCTTGAGATCTACCTAGTCGAATATCCCACCTTTGCCAGATCATGGTAAAGACAACTTGAATCTCATACTTTTAGACATCCAGGAGAAATAGCGGAAACAGAAGTAAAGTACCTAAACAGATTTGTGATGGGTTTGGGGCGCTTTTGTTGATAGCTGACATTTAACTTTCGAAGTAAGTAGCATTATAAGTGTGCTACACCGCCGGTACAAAAACTGAGACAAAAACCTCAAAGTCCTAGAAACATTTGAAGCTGGACAAATAGTTTTATTTTCAAAGTTTCACTTTCAGATGCTCCGGGATGGAATTCTTTGTTCCTAGGCTGCGAGAAGCATAGTCGCTTATTGGAGGAAAACTCAACGTCTTTATAACTGGCCATCACTTAGGACCTGTTACTCACATTTGGAACACCAACGCAGATAGGTCTTCGTGATATTATTAAGGTTGAGGGTTGCAGATATCGTATCTGGGTTTCATGAACTCATTTGATCATCTGCCACCCCAAAATATTGCTGAAAATTATTGAAGGATAGAGTCATGTGTAAATGTTCATGCAAGTGCGGAAAGTTCTCTGATCGTCATACACTTAGGAGTAGATAAACATGAATCTTTTACATATGGCTCACGCAGCTCACGACTTCCGACCTTAGAATAGGTATCCTCTGGGTAGCTAAAGAACATTCGTTTGAATTCGAGCTAAAGTGAGAAGGCCCTAGGTATGAAATGGTATATCTAGGGTTGTGCGCTGGAGTTGTGGCCCTCCACATAAAAAATGCCACAATGAAAATGAATCAAAAGCCTCGGAAGAAATCGCATTCGATGGGACGATGAGCTGTGTATGACGACATTGCCATATTTTAACGAATTAAAAGACAGCGGCTACGTTGAATAGATCACGTCGTCCGGAAAACACCCTAGCTCTAACACTATTCGGCGCAGTGCCCGTCGGGGGAAGCAGAAGAAGGGGAGACGTCTATTACGTTGGACAGACCAAGTGGAAAAAGACCTGGCATCGATTGGAATATCCAATTGGGGCCACATTGCGAAAAGAAGAAAGGATTGGCGCGCTGTTTTCAACTCGGCCATAACCGCGTTACTAGTGTCTACGCTAGTAAAGAAGAATAAGAAAATTAATATACTTATACTATTACAAATATATTTATTTGAAATGGAAAAACTTTTTAATCTTTTAAAAGAGATATACCTAGAGTAGAAAAAGTTAAGGATATCCCAACAAACCTTATGAAGGCTTGGAGGTCACTCAAAAATCTTCTATTTTTTAACTTTGAATAATTTCAGCCACTCAATTAGAACGTCCATATTATTTTCTACCAGTACCAAAATCATGGGAAATAATTATATTTTTGAGTTTGACAAAAAATGTATCAAGCTTAACTTCCATTATTTTAATTTTGAGCCGCCAATCCCTTAGTATAATAATAAATTAAAGAAGAGAAACTTAATTTAGCAAAATTTATCAATTTCAGTTCTCTCAGCGTTCAAAAATAATCCAAATTCAACGAAAATTTCTAACAAAATTAAATGAAAACCTGCTCATAACACAAATCCCAACACATACATATGTACAAAAGGAAAACTAATTGCCGGTCGCAACGAAAACACTGAAATATTTATTACCCAATTACAATTTGTTGAGCTGCACATTATCCTCTTTTATCCACTCCGCGTTTGAGTAAGCAAAGTGTTGAAATTCCGCGCACGTAAAATCCAAACAACAACAACAGCAATATTGAAGGCAAACCAAGTTTAATATCAATGCAGCATTCTGGTGGCAGATGAATTTATAGATCTTCACCTTTTTCACTTTTCTCCCACTTTTTCGCAACAACTCTAAAAAAATTTGGGATGTATGTATGAATGTTTGTGTTTATTAACGAAATATCTGCAAATGACAAAGGCAAACAGGCTGCACAATCATTGGCATGAAAGCTCTATAACTCTTTTGGACTAAAAAATGGTGAGTAATTTTATTCAAAAGGCGCTTGGGTCAGCAGAAAAATAAATGCCAAATAAAAGTTTTGCATTGAAATGACGTACGTGACCAATGTGAATTTAAATTAAACTAAATATTAGTTCTGCACTTTTTTTTGAGTTCTTGGGTAAAGTGTGTAAAAAGTAAATTTTAATTTTTTTTTTTAGATATATTATCCAATCCGCAGTGAAAATACAGTAGCCATAGCTGAGATTATAGACGAAGACCGAAGCAACTCGGGCGTATGGAACGACCTAGCACATTTCATTTCGAGATTAAGTGCTCAAAATACAGCTTTTACAAGAAGTGAAGCCACTCAACATTTCCAAGCGTCTTGGTTTCAATCTAAGGGCTCTTGATAAGTTCCATGAAGACCCGCCTCTTCCAACAAAATTTTGTTCAGCGATGAGGCCCAATGTTTGTTTTTTTTTTTTTATTTTTATTTTTTTTTTTTTGGCTCAATGGGCATGTAAGTAAGCAAAATTGCCGCATTTAGGACGAAGAGCAACCTGAAGAGATTCAAGAGCTGTCATTCAGGGAAAATAACGGTTTGGTGTGGTTTATGGGAGGGTGGAATCAACGGTGCATATTTCTTTAAAAATGATGCCAGTGAGAACATAACCGTCAATGGCGCTCTAGAGTAAACATCTACATAGACAGCTAAGCAGCAAGCAAGACAGTAATCTCATATCACATATCGGACAGATGAGTCTTGCGAAGCAAAGCGACAGTAGAAATTATTGCCAAAATCAACAAACTTCACTTCTACTGCGTATTAGGCCACAAAGGTATCGAGGAGCAATAAAATAGTGGACGAGATTGCCAAGGATGGTGTATGGTTAACACCCGAAAACATTGGGAAACCTATGCGCTGTCTATACGACGAACTGGACAGAAGCATGGTAAAGAAAATCAAACCTCGATGGAACAAGCTACCTGGGTGAAAAACTGAAAAAGTCATGTGCAAAACGATAGATCCGAAGTACAAAAAAGTTATATTGGCACTCAATGGACAACTTAGGAATTAGAAACTGAAGTTCATCAGGTATAGCAAATGAGTAAAATTGGTCTATGCGTAGCTTATTGAACAACATTAACCTAACCTAAGCTAACCTACTGCTATAATGTTGGACACGCACTTAACTTTTCCATTTCTTATAAGATATTTTGAGACAGTGAGACACAATTGGTTGGGATTATGTAGACTTGTGGATTTCTTGAAAAAATACTTCAGTTTAAAAAATATCTTATTCAAAATATTTTTGCTTCAAAATAGTCAATTCGTTTACTTTATCATCAATTATACAAAGTTAAGAACTTTTTCTTTAATATTTCAATGTATGTATGTATGTTGAGTATATGCATGTGAGTACTCAGCAACATTGTCGCTGCTATGTTGCTTTGAGAATTTGCATCCACCTGTAATTGACAAACATCTACCATAAGTGCATAACTCTGTAATTACATTGTGGAATTGAGTGATCTGCTGCCAACTTAGCTGTCAACTCGAAAATATCCAATCCCAATTTACTATGCCCATTCAAGTTCGTTCGTCGTTGTGACTGCTTGTTGCATTTGCCCAAAGTATGAGTAAGTACATTGCAGAGATATGTGACTAAAAACATTGACACTTACAGTGGCAACATTAGGTTGTGGCAATACGTACACTGCGGTATTAATTGTTTTCACTTTGATAATTCCAATGCAAGCAAAGTGGCGATGAATTGGGAGGATTGGGAGAGTCAAACACATTGAATTGTTAAGAGACGCGAAATATGTCTTTACCTTTTTATGATTAAAACTTTTACTATAATTTTCCTAAATTTTATACTAATTTAACAAGACATTGAACATTTCTGTACCACCCTAACACACAAAAGCGCTTGGGGGGCGATTGTAAAAGTAGCTCAAAATGAAAATGTCACATTGACTTCGACATCGATTGCAGTGTTGACAACAACAAGTGGCAAGGACACACAACCATACATGTATACGCGACAAGCCCTGAAGCTCATAAATATGTTTGTATGTGCAGCGACAAGCGAATAACTGTTGTTGATGGCACTGCATCATTTGTTAAAGCGATTAAACCTCGTAACCCCGTCAACCCGTCCTAGAGCAGCGCGCAACAGTTGCTTTGAGCGATTGTGTTGAACAAATCAGTGCTTGCCACAAGCGAATTCCACACTTGATATGAATGTGAACAATTTTAATGAGCAGCTACTCAAGCATATTCGTTTCCAGAGAATACCGACGTGCAGACTTCGATTATACTTGGTAAATTGAGCTGTTGAATGTATTTGCAATCTTGCCACCAGGTCACAGTTTACATTTTTAGATTACAACTGATTTTCATAGCATATGGTTTCTAGAGAATACGTGCACTTACACGTTATTCTGCTCGGTTGATTGGTTTAGTGTTTGAAGGTGTTGTGTTAGATACGAAGAATTCAATAATTTTTACAGCTTTAGTTGTGGAAAGAGATTTGAATAAACAAGGTTACGGCAAATGCGGAGGGATGATAATACTAAATAGGAATAATATACCGAAATATATGACCCTTATAGAATTCTTGCCAACAGGCCGCTACTTCGGACTGAGTAGGCACTCTACAAGTCACTCGACATGCCTGTCCTGCTATATGGTGCAGAGGCAGGGACGATGACAACAATGACATAGTTCAGTGAATTAAAAGACAGACTCCATCTCTGAGAGTAATCGCCGCAATACACTTTGGGGCAAGAGCAGAGGAACAGAAAAACCTACACTCCGCTGGAAAACCATTTCAAAAAAGACCTGACTTCACTTCTAAACTCCAGGTTGGTTGTAAACTCGGCTCTAACCGCGTAAGTGATGTCTCCGGCAATAAAGAAGAAAAAAATACCGTGAGAACTAAGACAGAGTTACGAGGAGTCAACATCATAAGTAAGACGTTTTTGCTTAAAGAAAGACAATAAGGCTATAGTTATAAAGAATTGGAGGTTATCGCTGGAAAAAAGATTGTTCCCCTGAGAGTCGGGTCTCCGTAACAGTTACCGATTTTTACCTGCCCAAGGACTGTTAACTCGGCAGCATTCCTCCAATTACTTCAGAAATGTTATCTGCAACAAACCATGAGAGATTTTTACTACCAGGCTTGGTTAGTTAGTCGTTTGTGATTGCCACAACTACTAAATTTAAATCACCAGCCCCTTGCAGATCAGCGCAGTGCTTTGAACCTGAATCTGTTAAAGTAACTAATAGTAATCCAAGCAACTTCGTCAGGTTCGTTGAAAGTGTGCCTACCTAGAAATTTCAACCTCAGACTGGTAGTTTTGGTTAGGTTAATCTGGTAGGTCATGCATAGAACAGTTTTGGTCTTTTGCATTACCAGATGCAGTTCAGAAGCGAATGCAGTACTTGAAGTGAATTTTAATCGACCTTAGATGCTTACAGCAAAGTCTTGCCAATACATGACAAGTGTACAAGAGATATTCCATTGTTTCCGTGGTACCTTGCTTTAGACATTTCCTGCAGCCTTCTCGATCTGTCAGCCCCATTCTACGTTCGTGTGTCGCCATCAGTCAGTGACCTGTTAGTATTCTGATTATGTTCCTACTGTCTCTTCAATCGAGTGGTAAAAGGAATTTTTTCGGAGCTTTGCCGATTTGTGTTCGAAAAGATATGTAAAGTCACTCCATATAATCCTATTGCAAAATGCATATTATTGCTGCGAGATGACCTTTAGTAAAAGCAAATTGTTTATAGAACCTCTTGCACTACCCTTTGGACCAGAAGGATCTTGCAGTCGCACAATTTTTGGTTGTTGAGCGGCGGGAGTTCCATAGATCCAACGCTAAAGCGCAAGAGAACTGCGGACTGCGGACTACTGACTCGTTGTCAATCTGATTAAATGGGGCTAATGGTGCTTTCTCTAGTACACTCATCTATTTTGTAGTATCCAGCAATTTCACTGCGACCCGGCATCTAAACAGTTCGGATAGGGATACACGGACTCACGTAGTTGGAGGAGAATGAACGATTCTATTACAATCAGTTTCACGTAACTGATATTCATACGGCTAGGAGTTCTCAACTCTGAATGATATACTTTAAAATTATTTTAGAGATATGTCTGCCATTTCACATTAGCAATCTGGTTGAAAATAGTTCAAATTGAATAGGCTTCGGTATCTGGTTAAGATTATCTGAAATGGATACATTCTTTTGAACAGTGTATAAAATGCATGCTCAAAGAAGAATTTTACCAGCAAAAGGGTGAGAAGTAGAAAATTTCTGTAGGAAAATGTTGGAAAGCTGCTGCTTGTTTATAATTTTGATTTAAGTACTCATTGGCATAAAGTTGAAAGTAACTGTGTGAGGTCAGACTGTGAATACCGAAGCTCGAGTTTTAGTCGGAAAAAATTTGACTTCAACTCATTATATTTTGTAAGCCTCGGGAGATTAAAATGAAACAAAATAATTATACTTTCAGCTTCATCTAGATATAGTTATATTCTAAGAACTAAGGACGGAGAAAATATTCTTTGAATCTTCAATAATATAGTATTTTGCGGTGAAACTAATGAACTTAATCAATATTAAATAAAGCACTTCAATCAAAAAGCGTTCTAACTCAGCCATTTCCTGCCACTTACCTTGATACATCAAACCGCAATTGATGCCAACCGCTGACGTTTCGAAGACATGATGTTCCAGCCGCAAGTCGATAAACAAATGATGTCCCATGTGGCCGCCATTGACTCGTGCGCGCTCATCGAAGACATCCTCGCCATTCGTCTCCGACTGCTCCTCCTCCTCCACGTCCACTACATCATTGAGGAAGTCGCTAAAGCCATCATGACAGCTTCTAGAATTACTGATGGTGTTCGCTTTTGTCTGCTGCGCAATTAGCGCTTCAGCGGCGGTCGCGGCAACTGTGGCAGTACCGCGCGAGAGCTCACCGCTATTTGCCACACGCGCCGACGCCATATGCACCAAATTATCATATGTGTAGTGCTCGTCGGTGCGGCCTAAAGCGGAATCGGACACCGTTGCCGACGCCGATGCCGATGCCGCCGCAGTGCCATCGCTGCCCGAGGGTAATTTGCTCAAATTGATGTTAATCTCGTCGGTGTTGGTTAACTCTGTGTTACTAGAAGCTAATTGTTGTTCGTTGTTGTTATTGTTTGTTCTGCTGTTTGTATTGCCGTTATTGCTATTGCTGCGCTTAACTGCGCTCCCATCTTTGTTATTGTTACCATTATTGCCGTAATTGCGGTCGACCGAGTGCGCGCCGTAATGTCCGTTGCCCGCCTGGTTGTTTGGATCATTGCGGCCAACGGTTTGTGACGTCGTTGCGCCAGGGGTGGCGGACGCGGGGGCGGATGCCGTCACTGCAATGGTGGTGGCATTATTTGTCGTGCTCGCGTTGTGCGCAACGGGTGGCAGCGCAGCTGTGGCGGCGAGATTTCGTTTGGCGCGAGGTGGTCCGGGCGAGCGACCTGGCGCTGGGTCACTGTTCATGTGGCCGACCGTTTGGATGGCGAATAATCCGAAAAATAGAAGGCATATAACTAATTTCGTCATTATAACTACTACAACTACAGCGTGAGTTCACGCTCGGTGGCTGCTGTGGTTCTGCTTCTGGCTGTGGCTATGGCTGAGACTGTCGTTGTTCTTCTAATTGGAGTTTTTGTTGTTGTTGTGGTTTTTTGTATTGCTGTCGCTGGCTGGTGTATTTTAACTGCCTTGGCAGCAGTCGGTATGGTTGTGGTTGTTTTTGTCGTTGTTGGATTGGTGGTCTAAGTCTTCGCAATGGGATTTCCATAGACGTTGGCTGCACTTCTGCCTCGCTACAAACGGAAGATGTTCTTTGGCTACTGTATTGTTGTTGTTGTTTTTGGTTGTATTGTTTTATACTTAGCTACTTGCAATTAACGGCTTCACTAGTTACCGCCGTTATGCTCACTGCATAAATTTTCCACTTTATTAAACGGTTTACATTGCCTGCCTTCTACTCGGCGAAGAGTCCTCTTAACGCTTGCCGTATGAATTTGAAATTCTTTTATGAATTACTTAGCATCAGCCACTTTAACCGCGTTCGATGTTTTTGCTGATTGCTAGTTCTTTTGTTAATGTTCTCACCGTTACGAGAATCCATTTGGACGCCTCGCTTTCTGTTGGCATTTCAGCCGAGTGCACGCTTTGGTTTGGAAGTGTGTTTGCTCGATAATAACGGTTTATTTGTAGTTAACGGTTATAGCTGTAAATAGATAAAAGAGTAAATCAATAGACTTGAGTTAGTAGATTTGAAAAGCAATGGATACAGATATAATATTTCTAGATCTGGCAGCTCTATAATGTTCAAATAAAAAAAAAACATATCCTACAATTATTCCTAAATTTTTCTCAAGATGTCTTATATATTAAGTACAAAAGTTTTTAATTTTAATGTATATTTTTTTCAATCGTTGGCAATTCTGAATTGTTTAATTTGCAGAATCTTTTCCCATCTGAAAGTGTAAATGATTTCCTCAGCTGTTTTCGAGCCCTTCCATTTTAGGATTGATATTTATGATGAGAGAAGGTCGGTTGGTGAATCGGTGCACTGTCGTGATGAAAGAGCAAATACAGTTCATTCTTCAGCAAATATTGTTCCTTCTCTAATTTTGCATCGCATTGACCAAATACTTCCACATAATACTTAGAGCCATAACTATGTAGCCCCGCAACAAGCAGTCGATGTAGATCACACATTGCAAATCTAAAAAAATGCTGACTCTGTTTCGCCCAATAGAGGAAAGCTTCGATTGCTTTGGATCTTGCTCCCCCGTTAAGTGCACTGCTTTGACAGCATCACAACAACATCTGTCCCCTGACCAATATGTCGTGAAACATATGACTTAAGCGGTTCTTAGAGATTTTTGTTGCCTTTGATAAGCCGATTGGCAGTCTGACATTTCGAAATATTATCCTGCTATCCTTTATCGGAACGTTCGTCGTGCGACTATGTTGATCTCGTTGAACCAAATGTATATCACTTCCAAGAGTTCTTTGGTTTTACTGTTCGATTTGTTTTCCAAAGAAAAGGGAATTTGCAGATTTTGGAAAATCTGTGAACGCATTCTATTCAACAAAGAAAAAAAAAAAAAAAAAACTAATACGACACGATTCAAATAATAAAATTAGTCGTCAGCTATTTTGTAGAATATGGTCGGACGGAAGCACACCCGACCCCAAGACCCTACAATATAAGCGTATAAAGTTCTATGGAGCGTCTTGTGTGAAAGACTAAAACACACCGTCAACAAACTTATTGGACTTTATCAGTGGCGCTAGAAAATCAACGACTGACTCACCATGCGCCAAATTTTGGAAAAGACTCGAGAAAAGAGGATCGAAACACACCACCTCCTTGTCGATTTTTAAGCTGCTTGTGACAGCACGTAAAAGAGCTGCTTCAATGACGCTATGTCTGAATTTGGTATCCCTGCAAAACTAATACGACTATGTAAACTGCCATTGAGCAATACCAAAAGCTCTGCCAGGATCGGGAAGGATCTCACCGAGCCATTCAATACCAAACGAGGTTTTACACAAAGAGTATCTCTAAAGCGTGACTTCTTCAATCTACTCCGGGTGAAAACAATTTGAACTGTAGACCTAAATACAGAAGACATAATCTTCTATAAGAGTGTTCAGTTGCTGGTGTATGCCGATGATATTGATATCATTGCCCTCGTTAGTTCTGCTTTCTCCACACTGGATAAAGTAATTGGTCTACTAATGAACGGGTGGTGCACGAAATATCTCCTGCCATCAAACAAACAGTCGTCGCATTGTCGTCTTGGCTCCCACGTCACTTTTGACAGTCATAACTTCGAAGTCGTAGATAACTTTGTCTAACTTGGAGTAGGATTTACACCAACAACAACGTGAATCTGGAAATCCAACGCTGAAGAACTCTAGTTTTTTCTCGACGAACAAAGACCAAACTGTACAAGTCACTCATCAACCACGTCCTGCTATATGGTGTAAGGGCATGAACGATGACAACATCTGATGGAGTCGGCCTTACGAGTTTTCGAGAGAACCCATGCGCATTGGCAATGACGAAAACCGCAGTCGATGGAATGATAAGCTCTACGAGATATGCGACGACATTAATATAGTTCAGCCTACGTTGGCTAGGTCATGTAAAATAAACGGATGAAAAAACTCCGGCTTTGATAATATTCGACGCAGTACTCACCGAAGGAATTACAGGATGACGAAGAACTCCTAACCGTTTTAAAGACCATGTGGAAGAGGACCTGGCTGCACTTGGAATCTCCAATAGACGATAAATTGGGTGTGAGTGGGGTCTAMTCCAATAAATAAGAAGAAGAAGAAAAAAGCTGTAACATATCTCGGAAAACCTTGGCTTTAACAGAATAGTATGTACTTGGATATACTATATAGTACTAGTATGTGTGAATCATGTATGAATGTGCACCTGACAGCATAAAAATGTTGGTGAGTCATTAAGCTCCTCCATGTTTTTTACTACAAAAACTCAGGTGTGTCAAGCTCTTAATAAAATAACTAAACAAAAACCAATTAAATGATCAACACTAATTGAAAAGTTGAACCTCTCGGGATTCCATTTAATTAGTAGGCATGCACATACAACAAAAATGTACATGAAAATGTATATGTATGTGTGTGCACTCGCATGTAGATGAGGCGGTAAACAACATTTTTAATCAAGCCGCCGCCAAATATGTAAACATACTTTTATATTACGCACACAAACGAACTCTACACTAACGAGTTTTTACATTTACAGTGTCACACAGATATGTGCATGAATTGGATTATATAAGAATAATATTTTTATAAAAACTTTTAAGAAAATAACTGGGAATTTTATGAAGTCACAAGTAAACAAATTTTTAATATTTTTTATTTCTTTCACCTGGGAAAGTTTATATGAATATTAAAATCCCCACAGATGGCGCTAGAATCGAATTCTTGTCGAAAGGTTTTTTTATGGTTGTTATGGCTATTGACAGTGAAGAGAAAATGTATACAGTAGATTGACGAAGTCTGAAGCCGCGGCTGCTATCGAACGGCTTGGAGAGGTCCTTTCGCGACCCACAACGTCAGTTTACACTGAAGTATTAGTTTTGCCGGGATACCAAAGTCAGGTATGGCGGCATAAAGACTACTCCTTTTTGTGTTGCCAAAAGCAGCTCTGAAATCCAGGAATGGCTGATGCATGCCGATCCTTTATTTAATGGTCTTTTCAAAAATTTTTCGCATGGTGAACATCTGGTCAGTTTGTTATATTCCAGATCTGAAAGCACACTGATAACTTCTAATCAGACTGCTGACAGAGACTCAGGTTCTGGCGACTGCTAAAAAGCTTGCTTGATCTCACGTAAGTAACGGCTGTTCCAGAGTAAACAACTAAAGTACAAAGTACGCTTCTCACTCATTCCCAATTTCATGCTGTTCACGTTCCAGTAATTAAAGCGAGATCAAGCAATTAATAAATTTTAGGTTCCTGCTCAGTGATAGTGCTATCCAATACCGCTAAATTTGTATTAAAGAAAAAGTTAATTTCCCTTAAGCAGGCACGACTGCGAACTCCTTAGTGACGATCCAATTCTTTCCCACACACATTTTGCACTCACTGTGCAACCCACATGACATGTCTCAGCGTGTATTTTATGGCTTACGCCTGCAAAATATACACAAGCATCGAAAGTACCTAAATATTAAAACGTGGCTAACCGATGCCGACCGACGAAGTGTGTGAGAAATGCGTTTTCATGGTTTTCATTTCCCCAAAGGTTTGCTGTTGCTTCGGGGAAGTTTGTAAATATTCTTCCTACACAATATACAGACTTGTATATCAGCCTGCTTGATGTATGTCAACAACACTTTATTATGGAAGAATTACTATGCATGTGCCTGCTTTTGTATATTATGTGGGCATAATCTCATGGGAACTCTGAATAATTTTAAATGTGAATATGATATTTATTTAGCTTAAAGTCTGTCAACGGTGCGAGGAATTGTATGGGTGTGCGAATTTTCTGAAAACTCAAAATATTATTATTATATTTATGGCGCTTTCAGCTTAGACGATTTGCATTAAAAATTAAGGCTTTAAGTTAAGAAATAGTCCAAAATTTTAGATTAGAATTTCTTAAACGATTGGAATAATATTTTTGCTTGAGAAAAGCTTGACAACACTACAGAAAGACAAGTTAATACTGGTATACGATCCTTTGATGGTGTTGTGAGTAAATTTATTTTTCAAAATTGTGGATCTAACAAATTTCAAGTTCCCTCTGATTATGTGTTAGTTGAAAAGAGGGAGTTTTAGGTCAGCAGTACCCTCCAAGCTTTGATATTGTCAAAGTAAGAAGGTCTTACTATAATATTGTATATATGTTTTTATAGAATTTGCCTCAATCGGAGCTTTTTATTATTAACTATATTTCCTATTAATTATATTCCTTAGTTTCACCAGCGATTAGGGAAAACGGCGAACCTTTTCACGGAGTATTTGATGGTCATAAAAGTGCTGATACTTGTTGTTCTCAGGAAATGGCGGACTGGTCCTGAGGAAATCCATACCTGCACTAAATTCAGAGCTTATGTGACCCGAGTCTTTTCTTTGCAAACTCATTCTCTTTAATGTTTTAGCGATTCCTCTAAAATGCGTAATGTAGATGCAAATGAGATGAAACAATTCCTAACTAGTTTTGAGAGTATTTTCAGAGAAGCTGTACTCCAAAAGCCAGCTACTAGCAACAGCGGTCAGATTTGCAAGAAAACTCTACAGAAGTCTGGACACAATCGTCTACGAAGAAATAGAGTTGACAGAGAACCTATAGTCCCTACTAACATCACTTTAAGAAGATCATTGTCATTAAGAGTCGTATTTTTTTTTTCAACAGCTTTTTTAATATTGGACTGAACGACTTGGCACATTTTGCATAGAGATCTTAAGCAAGCACTGAAGCCGCTCCATGAAGATCCGACATTTTCGAGTAAAATTTTGGTTTGGCTACGCTAACCGGCTATTTGAAGTCTGATATTGAAGCTCGTGATCTCGGCGAAATTTGATTTCAACAGGACTGTGCCCTCACCGCGCCGCGAGAGAACACTTTAGTGAGCAGACGATTTCACATTTTGGGATGGTCGATTATCAACCAAGATCATGTAATATCACACCGTTAGATTTTTTCCCGTAGGGATATGTAAAGTCTAAAGTAATGCGAACAATCCCGCTTTGATTCAGGCATTGGAACAAAACATCACGCTCGTCAGTCCATGGAGCATCTGAGACATAGCCGCGCCCAACATTTGAAACAGATCATCTTAAAAAAAAAACAATACCAAAGAATGTTCTTTTAAATGTTAATAAACATTCCCCCAATAAATTTGAAGTTTCTTTGTTTTTTCTTTGAAAAAGTGACCTCGAAATGGATCACCCTGTAAAAGTGCCTAACACATATCTCCACCATTCAATGTTTGGCTTAACCATTAACATCAAATAAGCTAAAAACAGAACGACGAAAAAATACTCATCTCATCTCATCTATGGCGCCCCTCAAGGGGGTTAAATAATTCAACTTACCATAACCTCAATATATTTACATAAGACTGTCCTGATCAGCATAACTTTTAGGTATTTCAACTAACCAGAGATTTAGAAGTAAGTAACTCTTTTTGTACGTCGAACGACTTTCAGCGTTTTATCATATATATTCTAGTGAATAGAATTACTTCAGTCTTACTTCGTTTGTTATTTTTGTCAGGTGTTTAAAACATTTAAAAGTCTTCAATTTTCACAAATACTCCAACCGCATTCTCACACATATATGATGTTTACAACCGTCTTCTTTTCACAACTCATCCATCATGCCCCGCAATGGATTAGCAAAGTCAGAAGGTTCGAGCATGAAACTTCAACGCCAATGCCACCAAATCACTCCTTGGGGAGTTGAATGCACTTTGACCTCTAACGCATAACGGCATTAAAGTCTACTTTCACACACTCGCTCTCGCAACTATGTAGTTGCGTCTTCACACGCCGCGCATAAAAATATTTACGCCGGAATTTAACTACGCATGTGCTCGGGTTTCAGCTTAAATATGCCATACTTCCACTCGCTTGTGGCAAGAAGCTCGCCTTCTTTTGTTTGTGCCAACGCGCTCTGCACACATATATACATATGTATGCAAGTGTGAGCTCGTTACGAGTTCGTTCTCATACTTGCTAACTTGTTGCGTCGCGAACTTGCGCTTGTTATCCGCTTAGCATCCGCTTAGCTGACACTGTTGCTTCGAGTGCTCGCTTGCCAGAGTTCTGCCGGTTCTTTTTTCATTTTCGCCACTTTGTTTTTCGGTTTTACGTTTTATGCTGCTTTGTCGGTTTCATGGTTTTGCGGAATCGCAAAATTATGCGCGGTAAACATTTGCAGCCAAATGCTTTTAGTATGTGTGCATGTGTGCGTCCGATGAATGCGCTCGCAGGAGGAAATGAAATTGTTTTTTTATTTCAGCACAAAAAGTTTGAGAATTTTCTTACTTAATTATGAGTGTGCTGCAATATGCAATTTATATGTGAATATAGAGTGGCAACATTTATTATTCGCAAAGATGAAAATTAATGGCAACACTGGCAGACATATGCGTAGGATAACATTGCAAGTTTAATGCTTGCGAAAGTAAGGTTAGATTGGGATATGGTGTGTGCGGTTAGGTTAGAGAATATTTGTGTTTCAACGACACATGAGGTCTAGCCACTAAAGCGGAACTGAATGAGTAGAAAAAGGTAAAATTCTAAGAATTATAGCTCACTTATATAGAAGGATTATGTGAGCTAAGCGAGTTCTTTTGGGAAAAGTATTTTCTGATGTCAAAACCTTGCCATGAAAAATACATTTTTATCGTGAGCTACAATTTTTTGCTGAATGATTTGTGCATAAATAAAACTGTTTTCTTTGAGAAGCCAGAGTTGCAATTATTGCCGAACTCGACTGGAATAGAATATAATGCTGAAAGACTATACTGCATGGTATGGAACACATGATAGTCTGATAACGCAACTTGAGTCGAATTTGGACTTCCTATTTGGTCACAGTGAGAGAAATTGTGAACGCTAATGTGATATCTGTCGAAACTCTATCTTTGTGGCAGGAGAGGTATTTTTAATGTGTGGTTTTCAGAGAGACAATACCTTTTTCATTCAATGCATGCCGAAGACGCTATTGCTGCTGTGGGCCAGATTATCGAAGAAGACTCGAATGAAGAAAAAGTTGTTCAGTGGTGATGCTTACCTTTGTTACATTAATAGACGCATTTGGAGTGATGATAATCCACAAACCATTATTGGGAAGCTGTTAAATCCTCAAAAAGTCACTGTTTGTGTGATCGAAAATTCGACCTCTCAGCTAGAATTTATATAAGCCAGCCGCGTAAGTCAGTAAGTCGGAAACATTATCAAAATTAAATTACGTGCCAGCCTTCAAAGACGGTCGACATATCATTGAAGGCCAGCCTCGTTAAGGGCAACCTTCGAAATCTTCGGGTGATGAAAATAGAATAAAAGTGAAGAATATGGTACTTGAGAATCGTCAGCCAAGTGTTAGAGTCTCGCAAGTCAACAATCATTGGTATGCAGAGAAAATGAGAGCCGCAACCAAAAAAGCAACGCAACGTGATATTCATTTGTTCTTTTCTCCATTCCTTTTTTGGTGTATAATGAATTTGTGCCGGAGAGTCAGGCGGTCAATAAGGAATTCTATTTGACCATATTGTGTCGTTTGCTGAGGGCATCTGTCGAACACGGTCGGAATTGTGGAAGAAAAATTCATGAATTTTACACCCTCGCATCGAGCCACGATTGCGACCGAATTTAAAGCCATAAACGCAATGAATACCATCGATCACTCACCGTATTTATTAGATTTGGCACCGTGCGTTTTTTTTATGCTCTAAACTGAAATTGTTGCTTCGTGGAACCCGTTTTTACTCGATCGTAGAGATACAACAAGATTCGCTGAAAGAACTGAAGGCCATCCCAAAAAGTGCTTATGAAAAATTTTCGAGGACTAGAAAAATTGTTGGCATAAGTGTATTACATCCGATAGGGATTAATTTGAAGGCGGCATAATTGAATATTTTGCGTGTTCTTCTTCTGATGACGGTATCATGAGAACGTTGGCTGGAATACTCCAGTTTACAGTGACCGAAAAGAGTTTAAGTTCGTTAACTGTTATTAGAAAAGATCATTATTGCGTGTAGAAACCTTTGACTCTAATTTACATCAAATTTTAAGAAGTTAAAATGAAATATACTCACTATGGACAAAATTTCTGTAAAAAAGCCAAATCTCGCTCTATCAGTCTTTTATAATATGACAAGCTTGTATTTTCCCTAAATAAATTACTTTTTTTTACAAAGGATAAAAATAAGGCAAACTTCACATCAAGAATTCTGCCACTCATTTAAGAAATAATTCTTTAATTTATTTCAAGTATATTTCATTTCAAGAAAATTGTACTACTTCTGTCATTTAAGCAGTGCTTTCCACATTTCACATTATGCTGGACCTTTTTACTTGCGAATAAAATGAATTAAATTAAGTTGCAATTTACATAGCAGGATGACTGATTTCAATGGAATTTTCCTTTGAATTCATATGCATACATAAATACAAAAATATACAGTTGTTTGAATTATTAATATATGTATATGTAAGTATTTATATAAATTTATTAAGACGCAGGTATTTTTAGTGAACAAAACAGGTATTTGTATGTCTGCATCTTTGTAGTCCTACAAGAGTTCCATTGGAATTTGCGGGTATTCTTTATGAAATTTTGCGCTACTTATTGCTTTGTAGCTGTCCGCCATATATTTATAATACGAGTATATATGTAGCATGGCTTTTGTTGGCTTCTTCTGGCAAGCATCAAAAGAAGGAGATAAGTACACACATGAGTATACATGCAGATGTATATGATTACCCACATCCTTATGATGGTGCATTGCGCCAGATTGACGGCAAAAGAACAAGATAGCACAACAATATATATTAAATTAACTGGTATCGTTTGGAAAATTTTTTTTTTAGTACTGTATTATTGAGTATGGGGAAGCTATGTGTAAATAATACTTATGCCGCTGTGGACAGAAAATAGTAAGACATTTTTGTTTAAATTTGTTGAAATATTTTTTTTGGAATATCAGAAGTGTCAGTGAAAACCATTTCGAAAGATTATATGGACTCAAGAAAAGTGAAAGCACGATTGGTTCCAAAATGACTATATTTTTTCGAAAAATAGTGTCACGTTAACGTCTGTAAAATAATACATTCCGACTACCAGGAGGTTATTAAACGTATTATTACTGGCGATGTGTCTTGGAACTATGCTTACGAACCGGAAGTAGTCCTCAATAGACCGAATATCGTGGCAAATGTGAGCCGAAGCCGAAAAAACACGAAAAGCAGGTCAAAAATCAATGTTATGTTGCCAGTTTTCTTCGTTTATCGTGGTATGGTGTACTTCGAATTCTTTCCAACCGACCAAACTGTCAACAAGGAATACTATTTGAGTATTATGCGTCGTTTGCGCGAAGCTATTCATAAAAAGAGGTTGGAATTAAGGGCTGAAAACTCACCACGATAATGCACCGTCGCATACTGCCTGGATTATTCGTGAGTTTTTCGCCACAATCGCCATATTCGCCTGATTTAGCTCCGTGTGACTTCTGACTATTCAGCAAATTCAAACGACCGCTATGGGAAAACTGTTTTGAGTCAATTGAAGGCCCTAAACATGAATTTGCATTGACTTTAAGAACTGTTTCGGGGATTCGAAAAAGCCTTAGCACAAGTATATTTGGACCAAGCAGACTTAGTTTGAGGAGGACGACATTTGTATTGTAGATTAAGCATTTTAAAATTTTGAACAAAATTTTTCTATTTTTTGCCCATATTCGTATATCAGCCGTGCTGACCAACAAAGGATTCTATATCAGTGAGTGCTTTTTGTTATCAGAAATCAAGAGATTTGTTAAGAACGAATTGGTTATAGCACACTTAGATAAAATAGATGCACACAAAATAGTAAGCTTACAACCCAAATAAGTAATGAGCTCCACCACAATGAAATCTTATAAAGATTCGTATTAGAGCTGATAATAACAATGCGTCTTCAAAAAGTAGTATGATGTCACAGAACAGGGCAAAGAACTTCAAGGAATGTTATAAATAATATATATAACTATATAACTAGAACCCGAATAAATTTGTGCTTGCCTCTTGTATCCACCCACTGAGCACTATAAATTAAGATAAAGGCTGAAACCAGCTGAAAAGAACATAGTAAGTCTCGACAGAGCATTTTAAGTCGAGAAGAGGCATTATCTCCGAATTAATTTTTTATCATTATTTATAGTCTTCGGTTGGTCGGTAGAGATATTTATGATAAGAACAATGTAGGAGGTTCGAAGTCGATAAAAATCCAAAACCTACACTCCAATGGTATAGTAAATGTATTTGACATTAAGAATGAGTCATTGAAATACGAGAAAAAAAACAACATTTCGTGAGCAAGTCGATCAAAATGACGCTTCATACGTCACTAGTGTCTTTATGGTTTCCACTCAGACGGCGCCAACGATCCGTCAACAATTCACCACGTGACATTGTTCCGCAACATTAAGCGCCCAGCTAGTCTGCAGACAATTGGTAGAACTGCAACCAAACTACTTAAAATGCATTTCGGTCGAGGTTTGATTATTGTACTCCCACATCCGCATTGTAATGGAAGACTTAAGAAAGCGCCGAACAAAAGCATACAGAGAACATTGTAGCAAAGGAAGCGGACACTTGCGGCAAAAACTTGCACGTGGGCACATTTTTACACTTACACCAAAACATTAAGCGATTTCTTATTATATTTATTGCGATGTGCTCGTAGTTGCACTTAGATTTAGATGCCAAATGTGCCGATAAAACACGCAAACGTTCAGTCTGGCAATATCGGACGAGTGCAACGAAATGTCCAAAAGTCGAACCAAGGCTTTGATAGTGCCAAGTTCGCGAAGATAGCGTTGTAGGGTGACCATAGTAAAATATGTTGGTGGAAATATACTATGTAATAGTGAAAACTACTACTTGGCTAATGGTGTCTCTAGCGGGAAGTCGGTTAATCAGGAATACAAACCGCAATTGCATTATTCGATTCCGACTTATTGTACCTGAAAATACTTGGTTTACTTTTGACCATCTAAGTCTGTTAATTTCACTTAACACCACGTCGATGGAAGGCCTCACAATGTATCACCAAAGAATGTTATCGAAGAAACCATCTCGGTTGACCATTTCTGTAGTCAAACTCTCTATAGGACAGTAACACCGAAAGAGTTATCAAGATTCGATAACTAATTCGATTGAAATATTACATAATTGATTTCCTTTGTGATATGTCTTGAAGTCGTTTTCGATACACAGCTTACATTGTTGGAGTTGAAGAACTTTTATGCTCAAATCGTTCTAAGCTGAATCTCACGAACTCTTCTTTATTGTAAATTTTATTCAATGGAGTCTTTCTGTGGTGGAGGGTTCTAGAAAAGACCACACTTGCAAAGAAACTGGAGAGCGTTCAACGGGCGGTACTCATCAGCATATGTGGTCCTGAACTCAAGGCCATGCAGTACATATTGCTCGTGGATATCCCCGGAAGGTGTATGGCTGCGAAAGCTGCCATCATACTCAGAGATTCGGGGTTCCTAAGAAACACGGGTCTGTCAACTCGGGAATCCTCACTCACTTTGACTTCTTACCGCAACACTTGGATAAACTGAACTCTGACGGCTCCTTCTCTATTCACAAACCTACGAGGGAGTTGTCGTGAGCTCTTTATCAACTCCATTTTCAGACTTCCTGACTATTGAAAGGTCTTCCGGGCCGAGGGTGAACTCATTTACGGAGCGTTCAGGGCTGGTCGAAGAGTGCCTTTCTTTGGTAAAGGTGCCAGGCCATAGCGAAATCGCAAGAAAAAGTAAAGATGATGAGTTAGCAAGGAAAGCAGATGAAAACAACCCGTCATGTCGATTCGGAGCTTTGTAAAAAATTTTCGAAAAAATTGACAAACCTTGTCGCATATATTCTCAGCTCAACTGTGCTGACAACTTGTGGAAAACTTTATTATGTATTACCATCTGGTCACCTTATTATCTATACTCACACTTACATGTACATATGTACTTATGTACTCACTTTAGTATTACATAATATTTCCTCTTAGTTGGCGTAACTTTAATATTGGAATTCCACAGCTGTGAGGCAATAAGTACTCATACATATGTAAGTCTGTATTTCTGTGTGTGATAGCCCTACTTTTCGGTTGGGAAGTTGGCAATAAATTTTGGCAGAAGTGCATAAGCAAACAGAATGTCAACTCAAATGCACTGCGAAGGTCGCCGATAAGCTGCCGAAACGTTCGTCCCTCCAGCCGCCCGCCGCCCGTCCGTTGAACTGCGCAATGCGGCACACACCCATACCGGCGGGCTGCACTAGTGTGGACTCGTATATTGGCTGCCAGATTGCTACCTCTATCGCTGGCGCCGCCAATTGTCTTGTAGGCAAGTTCACATTACCTCGAGCGTCCTTAAGGCATCACCTCGCTGGCGCGGCACGCCTTTGGCATTGCGGGAAATGTAGCTTGCCAACTGCGCTTATTGCCAAAATAATATTATCGTTTTGCTGTTGTCATTATGCACAAAAGATGCGTGCTGAGGAAGTGGATTTTCCATGTATTTCCTCGCGCTGCATAAATATTTGTGTTGGCAAGTTGAATAAATAAAGCGTCAAGTGAGCTCTTAGGTAATGTCTTCCAAGTGAGTAACGATGAATGGTGAATGGGAATGTGTTTTATGATGAAAATGCAATTATGTAATCGTGGTTCGATTGTACCGATGGTTTGTTTTTATGCGGAAGAGTCCACCGTTTTCGGTCGTTTGAGATTTGATGATACCCTGTTCGTACCCGGATCGGGCGTGGTCGAAAACCCATAATATTGTAAAATAATATTGAGATTTTTAATATTTGCTGGAACATTGCCGGACTATCGGCATTAATTCATGAAATCAGCGTGCTAACCTTGCTCTTGATCTTTCATAAATACATCCAATTTTAAGCTGGTTGGGTGCTACTAGACTACTTGTTCTTCGGCTGAAATAACAATACCAAATTACTTCCAATGCACACTTTTTCTCGTATTATTTTCTAAACAACTACGTTTTCTTGGAAACAATAAACGTTTAGTTTGTTCTCTTGGTTATCATTATAACCAGCGAGTCCTTACTTTTAAGTTCATCGTTTAGGCTAGAAGCGCTTTTTCACTTTGTCAGGGTTTTAGATCTCTATTTAGATGTTTTAGGTAGCACAATGGACGCTTCACTCAAATGGGCCTAGCGAGATACCTGTAAAATCGACCTCTTAACCTAAGCTAATCTAATGGACTTCTACCATATTTCTTGTTGTACGAACGAGAAAGTTTTTGCAGTCGCTAAAAGCATTATCCATCACCTCATTGAACTTTAGAGGGGTTAGAATGAGTGTGAACCTTTTCAATAATGCCTTTAACGTATTCTTTTCCTCAGATGTTCATGAATTGCTAAATTGTGCTAAAATTATTTTTAAAAAACCGTAAATTACATAATCTAACCGATTTCAAAGTATCGTACAGACCAAGACTTGAAGTACTTGCCGGGCCTTAAAAGGTTTTAACCAAATCCAACTGAAGAAATCATAACTTCTGTTCTTGCTCTCCAAATAAACACCATATATAGCATAACATAACGATATCTGAAAAATTTAGGAACTAATTCGCATACTGACATAATCACGGAGGGAGAGATGGCTAAATCGATTCGGATTGAAAAATTGATAAAATCATAATTGCCAATCGACGTTTCTACCTCGTTGCTACCTATACTGTAAAAATATAACTATATACTATACTATACTGTAAAAATATAAATGGGATTGCGTTAAAAAGTTTTTTTTAAAGTGAGCAATTTTATTTTCGGTCCAAATTGTTTCGTTCAACCTTTTAAAACACCAATTAAAACTACTGTTGCCGTTATTATTGGATCTACGGAGCCCCAAGGAATCTGAATTTTTATCCAGCCAAAGACTGCTCAATCGGCAACATTCCTCCAAATTACTTCAGAGATATTATATTTTCAACCGCTACAACAATACCTACAAACGAATGTTTTTTATAAAATCTCAGTGCGCCAGCGTAGATTCCAGCTTAATGTAGACACCTGTAATTTTAGTTGTGTTGTCGACTGAGTTATTGCTTAACTTATACTTTTTTCATTAACTTCGATTTTTGGGCGTGTCAATAGTGCAATTAAGGCCAAATACGTTGTCAACCTAAGTAGATTGTTAAGAAAGACGTGTATTTAACTTCGGCATTAACTGAGGGAAGGACAAACGTATGGACAGATATCCAGACGTTGAAAACGCTTCATCGTGAAATAAATTACATGAGACATGCCGTCAAGTTAAGTTAAAATTTCTTAGAGAATTTTAAAATATTTTATTTAAAATAGAATTTAAATTGCATAATAAATAGAAGCCAACGGAATAGTGTATAAATCTTGACTAACTCTCTTGAAACAGCGGTTAATTGCTAAAACTGCGACATATGTGCCTAATCGCAACCCTAAATTATAGGAGGATTAAGAAGAAGCCAGCGCATAAATTGCGTGTGCAATTAAAATCTGACAGTTGAGTAAGTTTTCCGTAATTATAAGAAAATTTACGTGCATTCAACTTTGCTCAAGTCCATTCTACAATACTCGCATGGCTAGAAAAACACATAGAAACCAGCCAGAGACGTGTGTGTTACGTCTACGATTGCGATTATAAGCAATAGAGAATATACATTTAGGATTACAAGTAGTAGTACAAATAGAAGTACAACAACAAATACAAGAACATGTTCTAATACAAGTAGAAGTGCGAGCGAGCGCTTGCCGGCTTTGAGACATATTAATTTAGACCACGCAACGGCTGCTCCTAATGATCGACCAAGCAAGTAAAGTGCCAGACGTCAAGTGAGTTGCGACGCGATACGCGCAGTCTGATTACGGAATAAATAAGCAGTGCACACATACATATACACATATGTATATATTTTAGTATATATGTTAGGGTGTCCGTTATTGCTCAAGTTGACTTTTTTTTTGTCAAAAAAAAAAAATTATCCAATGTAAACAAGCTGCTCAGTTTTTAATTTAAGCCGTCTTTAAATCTTTCTACTTTTCCCTTGCATTTAAAATTGTTTTTTTTTTTATCTTTTGCATTAAATATTTTATCTCCAAAGCAAATAAACCTTTGTAAATAGTATATTCTACAACAAAAACAAAACTTAGTGGTTTGCAAAAAAGGTTTCATTTATTATTTCTATAAAGACATGCCTTTAGAAGTTATATGTAGTTGAAGTGATGCATCAAATGTGCTGTATTCATATAGTACACCATGTCGTATGAGCAACATAAAATGTATAGTTTAAACCACTTGTGTGAGAGCTCAGCTTGTAGTATAAATTTCAGTGCGCATAACTTTTGAACGAGTGGTTTTATGGAAAAAATCATTAATAAGTTTTTTGTAGAGCCGACAATTTTGTATTAAAATATCAATATTTAAAAGTTTTAGATTTTCTGCTTCAATCAAAAATATTAAAAAATTATTGAATTTTATATAGTTTCAGGGAAAGAAGTATGCCTTAGGCATATTTAAATTGGAAATGAAGATCTTTCTTATGTTGGATAATTTTTTTTAGATGAAAAGCTAAAGCTCTAAGAGGCAACTGCAAAAAAAAAAAATCAGCTTGGTGAAATAACGGATACCCTATTAAACGAGTTTATATATGTATAACGTCATTTAAACTGTAAGATAGCGTGACATCACTTTTCCTAAGTTTACAGTCGAAGGAAAAACGATATAACGAACACCACTCACATTGAAACATAATTTGAGCTTTGGTTATAAAATGGTTATATATTGGTTACAAAATGGTTATATATTGGTTACAAAACGGTTATATATTGGTTATATATGACAGCGGAAGCTGAAATTTTTTTGCTACATATACCACTCACATTGAAACAAAATTCGAGTTTTGATTATAAAATGGTTACAAATTGAAAGCACATACACATACATATGTATATATTGGTTATAGATAACCATATAAATAAAAATGTAGTGAAATGTAAACAATAAAAAATTCAACTTCGATTTTTTGATGATGTGTTGTTTTTCATTTTAGGAGACGATATATACTATATATATATGTATGCATGTATACACATAACGGCTAAGTACTCTCGTGGTATTCGGTGGAAATACTTAGGTAAATGTTTACATGCATATCGACTAAATAATAATATGTAGATGCATAGTATATATGTATGTATGTATATACAGATATATTTGTTTATATCCAACAATATATAATGACTTCACTCGGCAATAAATTCACAAAAGTTTTTATTATTTTAACAAAGACTGCGGTCAAATGACTATGTAGCAAGCAAATATAGTAATATCAATGTAAGCATATGTACATATATGCAAGTATAGAAACAAGTAAATATTTGTGTCTTTGCCACGTTGAATTGTTCCAAGAATTTTATGGTTGTTTCTTGGAAAAGGTGCCACTATTTGCCAATCTGATTTGATTTCGTGTTAATAGCAGGAATTCTAATTCATGTGGGCGAACGGGAACCAATGTGAAAACATGTCAACATGAACAATAAAATAAAAATTTATCAAAAATTCTACTTATAAATAAACAGAGCGAGGTGCAGAGAGTTCAATTTTCGGCTGTGAATGAGAATGTACTGGAAAATACTGGAAAATAATATTGCTTTCAAAAAAAAAATTTTTTTTTTTTTTGTAATGTCCAAACGAAGGTTTCTGGCAATTGATAGAGATTATTGTTTTACCTTATGTTCTGTTTGTTGCAGTCTGACGAATATGATCAACCAGCTCCAAGCCGATACCGTCCAGCTACTTGAAATTATTTCATTTCAGAAAGGTTTTCAAAAAGTGTGGAGGTTCTATGTTTTTTACATCAACTCCAAAGCAACTTAGTCGGTCGTGGTTCAAATGGGAATTACATTTGATTGGTTGAAAACGGAGTCACAGGCTAAGTGTAGAGGTGGAGGCACTTAAGCCATCATTAGATCCAGGATGGTATCCAAATTAAACATTTTGAGCAAGTCAGTGGACCTGTCTCTTAAGTTGGGGCATCGAGAGCAGTAAAATATATGCTGTCTCATCTATCGGAAGCTGGACAATCGCAAAGACAATTTTCCAGCATTTTACCATTCTCTGCGCATGCACTGCATTCCGTCAAATACACTTTTCAATTTTCTGAATGTGTTATCATAGAGCTAAATACCCTGTGACGACCCCTACACTGTTGCCAAGTGCCCTTTTGCCTAGCAGTAGAACATTTTTGGTCCGTCTACCATCAAAATTACCCCAAAATAACTTTGTGGTGCTGGTGTTCTAAAACCTGAGGTGTTCTTCTATGGTCTTTTCCCCAACTAACCTTTGAACGAGTTGAATAGTCTAGGGAAGTTTAGGGGAATTGTGGTCCTGTTTGGTCCCGATTCACATTTATTCCTATTTGACTGGGTACCCATATAATATTAACCGAATGTAATAATTGCCTGCTAGCATAATCTAGCAAAGTGAGACTTAATACAGATGTTACGGATAACCATAAATGGCTTTTGGCTTTTCAGTAGATGGCTTATGAACTTCTGTTTAGATCAGAATCTCAATTGCCACCTTTCTTTGTCAGCAACTTCGGCATGAAAGACCAAATTGTAATCATTTATTTTGAAGCTAGAAGTAGCAGCCTTTTTGGTCTGCTTACTATCAAGTCCTGAGGAGTTTCTCTAGCCTTGAAGGAGCTGAATAGTCTGCCACTAGGCTGTCCACTATAAAGTTAATGGACTTCTTGGTTAGAGCAGAACCCAACTTGGCATCTTCTGATATACTAACAATTTCGACCTCAAAGACAAAATTGTAGTAGTTTTGTTTAAAGTTTATTAAAAATTAAAAAGTTTATTAACATAGTAATAATATTTATTTGGAGTGTAAGCCTGTAGAGTCTCTTAACGGACCTGGTTAGCCAAAACTGTATCTCACACCTTAAGTATGAGAAGTGTTCACGATGTAAATTTCTCTTACAGAACCGAAGTTTTGAAAGTAGAGACTTTTTAAATTTCCAAAGTATACTAAACCGAATGGCAAACACGCATATTTACTTTAACAGTTTGGTTTGAAAGATATCTCTCTAAAAACCTCTAGGTAAAATTCTTTACATATACACAATATACATAAGTCCTTTATATCAAATGAAAATTTCTGATCATTGACTCCATAAGACATTATTCATAAACCATTTACCCAAAAAGTTTTTAACTACATATAGTATGTCGTGAAAAAAGATCCAAAGACGGAAGCGCTCAGACTTATAAACTCAAAGCAATCACATCCGTAGAGGGTTCATGCTTGTCAAAAATATAACGGAAAAGTTCAATATTTCAATGAAGAATATACAAGTTGCCTGCAAAAGTAAACAGGACTTAAAAAAAACAGAACAAATTTTTTTTTTTTTCTTTTCTTTGGCAAAATCAATTTATTTTATTCAAAATAGTTTCCTTCTGCTTCAATACAGTTTTTTGCACGGTTCAAAAGCATTTCGAACGAGTGTTTTAGCTCGTTGGCCGGTATGGCCGCCAGTATGCCGGTACAAGCCTTTCGAATGGCCTCTACGGGTGCATAATGCTTTCCTTTCATGGGCAAATGCATTTTTCCAAAAAGAAAGAAGTTGCACGGTGCAACAGTTGAATACGGGGAGTGGTCAATGGTAAAAATGTGATTTTTGGTTAATGATGTCCTTCGAATGTTGGATTCTGAGCAATTTTGTGTCGTCAGTCAATTTGTGTTGAACAAACCGTGCACATACCTTTCGTAATCCCAAATATGCGGTGAAAATACGGCAAATCGATGTTTTGGAGATCTTCAATTCCATTTCCATGAATTTCAATGATGATTTCGGCTGATTTTTGATGAACAGTTTCGATGGAATTTCCGGTGATCGCGGATTTTGATTGGCTCACATGTTGATCGTCATTTATGTCCTCACGACCATTTTGAAAACGTTGAAACTACTCATGCGATCTGCTGTCCTGTTTACTTTGGGTGCATAACCATCTAATATGAGAAACTCTAAGAGAGAAAACTGTGAATTTACATCAATGGATATCCACTTGAAGTTGCTTTCAAGCAAAATAGTTCTTCTGTAACCCCTTGAGTAGTTTATATGCGCATCCGATGATAGATAATTAGGTCACTAATCGAACGCAAAATATTGAAAATGCCTTAAAAAATATAAGAAAGACCTAACCCCACTTACTTCTCAACATAAGGGACATCCAAACACTCTTACCTTCCAAATAATAAGGCAAGGTTTCAAGATCCAACGATATGCTCCTTGCATGTTGCAACTTTACGGCCTCTGGGCATTCAATGCATCGCTGCAATGAAGGAAATAACAGCTGACGCTGCAATATTTTCGTCCTCCATTCAAAGGTGGCAAGACAAGCATGTCCATGTTCAGCGATGAGCTAGCAAAATTTATTAATCACGAACTTGTAGGATAAAGGGTTGTACACACTGCGTGACTGTGCTCGTTTTCGGCTAACTACATGGCACTTGTTGCCTTGCCATTGGTGGAACTGTTTCGTTTTCGAACACTAAGCATATTTCCCTGAAAGCTGGATTACTACACGAGCACACATGCACTTAGTTGCCTCGAACACGCATCTCAAAAACAGGTGAATGTGAATAGGAATACGAAAATGCACACACATTCAATCACACATAACTGTACATATGAGTGCCGAGTGCCGAGCGCCTGCAACAAAGAAGTTTTCATGTCGAATGGCACTTGTCCGCATTCAAGGTTGCCTCGCATAGCTAACGGGCGGGTATACATGCGGTACTTACATACATATACATATACATACATCCTGACAATGCTTATAAGCTCAAGAATCTTAAACAAAGGCAGTGAGCGAGCGAACAAGTGAGTGATGTGATGTGCAGGGGAGTGTAACGGTTTGCAGGCGCCGCTCAAATGACGCCTCAGGTGTTCAGCTTTTATTCAACCAAATATTTTAAAGAGCTGAGACTGTCATAAAAACGATGACTTACGCTCTGACATAGTAACATTAAGCGCACTCGTGTTTATGTATGTAAGATGTATATAACGGTAAAATATTTTTATTTAATGCGAATTTATTTCTGTTGTCGTCGGCGTGCACCCATTGTATGCTGATACATTTAAAGTATGCTTTTCAAATTTAAAATAGAAAATTTTGGGGAGGAAACAAAATTATATTTTGGCGCTTCATACGGTCGGTGTAATGCCAACATTCCCTAAAAAGTTTGATTTTATTAAGAAAGCCTGTTTAAAGAAAAATAATTAAGAAATTTAATTTATTTTTGTCGTTCAGTTTTTATATGCGTGGCAACGTTATCCGCAAAAACTAAAATGTATGGCTGCTGGAACTTTCTTCCGGAACATTTTTACCGTCTTCTATTGGTGGTAACTCTGCTTCATAATATATTTTATTTAAGACCTTTCGAAAGCTTTCCAGAAGATGATCTTAAAGAACTTGTATTTGGTACTCAGCTTGTAATATTTCCATATCTTCTTCTTTATAGGCGTAGAGACCGATTTTATGGCTTCCTGTAATACCTTATAATGACTGTTGGAATATAATTTGCAGTGCACACTGTTTTTTCCACAATAGGTGTCAACTCATTTCAGAGTCTTGCTAATTAATTTCCGATTTTTTAAATTTTCTATTTGAATTGTTCAACATTTACTAATTTTGCTCTTGAGAAACCGAAAAAAAAATTTCAGATTTTTTTAACTAAGTGGCAACTCTGTGCAAAAAGTCTTACTTATCTAAACATGGTTATATATACTAAACGAAAATTTCCAAATACTGAGCACAATCGTTACATGTATGGCTTTTTTGCTAAGGTATTTCGCCACACCTTTTGGTGGTTAAGAATTTTTAAGGGATTACGTGAATTTACGGGTTTGGTTTGGTTTGATGGCTGATCAAAGATCACACTTAGACTAATAATGTAGTCCTTTGTGATGCCATAAGATGGCTGATCCCTCGGCATGGCATGGGATCACATTTAGACTGTTATATGTAGTCCTTTGTGAAGTCGGATAAAAACTATTGCAGTTGGATATCAGCTATTGGCAAAAATCCCTTGAATTTATCACAAATCCGCTTGGGTGTTTGATTTCTATTTCCATTTTTTCACCTGAATGTCTAAAAGTATAAATTTGGTGGTATTTCTGCCTAAAATCCTAAAACAATACGATGCTACAGGTAAGAAATAGAAACCTTCTGTCATTAATCTTGAATCAGCGAGCTTAAAGCTAATATCGCTGTCCTACTATTGGAATAGATAGTCACCGCTCTGAGGATGGCTGTACACCGCAGCAGCAAATCGACTATTAGCTTTATGACAGCCACCTCCGTTTAGAAGACTTTGTTGTGGTCACAAGAGATGTTGGAGAGTTTCCGACCGCAAACTTCTCTACCCACCATCCTTGCAAACTTTGTTTTATCTGTACAACGCCAGTCCATGCCTCCCACGAAGGTATTTGAGCAAAGGTGATGTTAGGCGATCTGGTCATCCAGGTATTGTGGAATGAAATCAAAGTGTGGATTTAGAGAATTATAAAGTCCTCAGTTCGTAGTAATTTAAGCATCTACGTTCTTTGAGTCTGAGGGCATTTTTCGCAGCCAAACACCTTACGGCTATATCCACCAATGCTGAATGCAGAAAGCCATTCAGCTTCACAGTTGGTGTAGTTTTTAGTGTACAACAAATACTGGTGAGAGCAGCCGAAGACGAAGAAGGATACTCAAAGAGATGAAATAAATAATCAGAAAGTCGGAGTGCTCTCCAGTTAACATCTGTTATATATGGTATAATATTTACTCTGAAAAAGTACTCGATTTAGGAGCTACTATCAAAGTCTTGCTGAGAATTCTTCAAAGAAAACGAATAAGATATATGTATATATATATAAATTCTACAAGCTTGAAAAGGTTAAGTATTAATGTCAAAATTTTTTTTTTGCAAAGATCGATGACGTAAAATTCCTATCTCAGCACATGGGGAAATTTATTGCAAACTACGGAAAGTATAAAGTGTTAAAAAACATCTTTTGGAAATAGCAAACTCAGTTGTGTCAAAAAGTTAATAGCTTTCCGTATAAAACGCCAATTTTCATCTACTCTCATAAGATAGCGCTCTAAAACTCATTATATCGAAAGTATTAATGAAATTTCTGAAACCAGAATACAACAAAAATAATCACTTTTTTCCACGCAACAAATGGAAAAGAGCACCTCCTCACTAAGAATACACAGAACATTACATTTAATTAATAAAGTTCGTAGAATCCGTGAAGCCACAAACTTCAGCGCCAAAGTCGGTGAGAAAAAATGCTTTTGAGCCGTGAAATGAAGTTGCACAACACATAATCTCACGAAGTGCCAGCAATCTGTGCGCGCACAACAATTCGCAATTCAAATAAAGTGAAATTGAGTTGTCACAACTTTCGGGAGAAGAAGAAAAAATTGTACGCGCCCGCGTGGCCAATGTCGCTCAATAAATGAACATAACCAAACAATTTAATTGCTTTTCGCAGGAGTAAAAGTTTACTCGCCACGAAACGCTGATGCGACTTAAACTAAAATGGAAATCAACAGAAAAAGACCGAAAATTAAGATAAAAACAACAAAGAGAAGAGTACAAAGAACGTCGTGCGTTCACAGAGCGATCCATTACGAGCTCTGCCTGCGCGAGCTACCGCCGGTGTCATGGTGTCACTCCATGTCGTCATCGATAAGCAACAACTGCCATGGCACTCCTACAACAAAAATAAATATGTTGAGACTTAACGAACTGTATAACGAAATGAAGACAAATAAAATTAAAGTAAAACGTGTCTTCGAAACAAACAGACACATAGACGGACATATATGCAAACAGACAGACAGCCATTAATGACTGCATACAAACAGTCAGCAGACTAAAGTAATGTGATTCGAGCAAGCCAATGATGATGCGTTACTCACACCAGATACCAGATTGCACGAAAGAATTGCCGACGGAAGTGGCAAGGCGAAGGCAGACGAAATTAACACCGAGGTGTGTACGTTAAGCCGTATAAAAGACGTCATTAACATGTCGATTAATGTCTGGTGTGTATGTGCGTGTGTGTTTGTGTGTGAAGGTGCGTGCAACAGTGGCGCAGACAGGTAAAGTTGAGCGGGGTCGGTGGTAGGTTGCTGGTGTTGGAAATTGTTTTGATGGCGTGGATTGTGGCGCGTCGCCAAAGCCAAAACTTCTCTTCGAGTTCTTAATGGCACACATACTCAGGCACTTGTTCCAAAACTCGATCGACCAAATTGAGTGAGATTGATTGATATTTCAAGGTTAGTTTTTGTTGTTTTATTCCTATGGGCAGTTACATGTGAGATTGCAGTAAATGTTCGTAAATGATTAGTTAAAGAACAATAAGTACCACAATCAGAGGCACAGTTACGAGACGTGAGTGATTTGCCACGAATATTTGATGCTCTGAATATGAAATTGAACTTCAGAAATGTAATAGAAAACTTAAATTTTTATAGTCTGTTGAATTTGTATGTTGATATAAACATTTGTTGTGCAGTTATTCAATTTCAGTCGGTCACCATTGGTTTTATTCGGAAGATTGAATATTCGTACTTTGCTTACAGCATATTTTTTGCTCACTGATCCGCCTTGAATTCAAAGAAGATTTTTTGGTCTTACTTTTTTAAATGAGGTTGAATTTTCCTAACTCGAATCACCATAATCCACAAAATAATGACGAGTTAGAGAAGCTTCGAGTTATGGCAGCAGAATTGTATAAAATTTGACTCGTATTGCCAATTCAAGAACTCGAGTTGTGGAGTACTTTCAGTTATGCTATAGAAGTAATAATTAATCAAGTTCAACTGTATTTTTAGAACCTCATTGAAAACATATTGAGTCCAATAAACTTCTGGGTGCTAGCGAAGCGAAACATGGATTCACAGGCCTTAAACCTGCGTCGGCAAACTCCGGGGCAGTCATATAAAAACTAGGCATGACGCATGCTTTGAATTGTTGCCAATGCCTCTCTCTCCCTACTTTATAGCTGTAGAGGGTTCGATGCGTGGTCCTACGACTCGTGCATCAATTCCTTCCGAAGTTTTCGAACCGTCAGTGTACTACTTGTACTATCCGTAAGCAGTAGTTCGAGAGTGAAATTATTCCATTTACCCTTTCGGTAATGCTGTTTGGACTAACGATGCTGTGGAAGGGCCAATTACACCACTTAACTCTTTCATCCGCTGGCACGAGATTACCTCACCTCTATCACACCCTTCTGCTGTCATCTGTAGCAGTGTATATTTGGTTGCCTGACCGATTACTCGTGACTCAAGTGTTGCCGTTGGACAAGTGCGCATTGCACCCGAAATGTCGATACATGTCGTTGTAGCCTTGATAGTTGGAGCCCTACCGAAGTCTGCAAAGCTTTTGAAGTCCCATATGGGATAATCGGTCGGACGATCATAGCGTACAACCATTTAACCTTTCTTGGATTGTAGCCAAAGGCTTTACCAGCTAATCGATTGCATACTATTAGTGCTTTAGTCACTTTGATCACATGCTACTTTCACTGCAGAGTGGAATCCAGCGTAAGACCTCTCTGCCTCAAAGGGTAAGGTTCCTGAGGCCCGGCAGAGACCTACTATATGTTTCGTGAGTGGAAGGGGTTGATGTTCAACTCAACCTCACTGCAGCATTCTTTAGCTAGGTTCAAACTATTCCAATCCGCTATAATTTCATTGTCATTCGTATAACCTTGACCACGGATCTCTTTGTCAGTTAGCAAAACCGGTAGGTCGTCCTCGACAAAGCTCCATAAGAGGAGGGATGGCACTCCACCATAATTCAGGGATATTTCAGGGATGTACGCCAATGCGAGGCTATCCCTAATCAGCCGAACAAGGTGTCGTATAAGTCTCGTCTCATCTTTCTATCACCAATACTGTGGCAGTATTGCCTTTGGACAAGCTTTATGCAGCCTAACTGCTGAGGTGACGTTTTCACTGAACTTTCTAAAGCTTGTCTGTTTTGCAAAACTCTCTTTGTTATATGAGGTTATGTTTCATTTATATTCCCTTCAAATCCCCGTATCCCCGTTTTCACCTTATTGAAGAGCCTACGGTGCCCTTTTCTACTATATGTCATAGTGACGCAACTGTACATTTTTTTGGGAGATAGCATCGTTACCTTACGTAATAACCCATGCTAAATTTATTAAAGATATCTCCTCAAATGAGAGAGATTTCCATAAAAGGCCTCGATTCCGATTAGTATTACTTAATGGTTCCACATTTCTATTTCCAAATGTTGACACATATCTCAGTATCATGAGCTAGAATTATGCTTCAACTGATTTTCTTGGCTGCATAAATTTTGCATATAAAGTAAGTATAATTTTTTGTAAAGTAATTTTGACCCTTTTCAAGCACCATATAATTATGCTAAAATTCTAACGCAGCTATATTTTTTATTTTTTATTTTTTTTTATTTTAGGTGAAAAAAAAACATACTGACATAACTTATGAATCCAAAAGAATATATCGTCATGCCATCATAATTTCACCTTCACAGTTAAAGTCCTGCTTGACATTGTTGCCTACCTTCAGGCGCAAGTATTTACTGATTATAAAACACGCCATCAATATATTTATACAAGCGTACTTATCTGGAAATTTATTACATTCGAACAAACAAAAACACACTAACTCTATTTAACAGTAATAGCAAAGGAAAATATATATTCCTGTCAAATCAAATTGTGATTGCCAAGTCATAAAAAATGTATTTCGTGTGTGAAAAAGTTCGAAGCGCGCGTGTGCGTGTGTGCGTGCATGTCTCTTGCGCCGCGCACGAGCGAGCAAAACAAACGCAGAAGCAAGGCGATGGATCATTTAAAAGCAATGCCGATAAAAAGAAAGCGTAAAAAACTTACAAATGTATGTATGTATGCGCGTTGGCTTGCTTTTAGCGAACTGAAACACGCAATAAACCGTTTGCGTGCAATGCGGCGAATTCACGCATTCCATAAAAATGCTAGCGCACATTTGCACAATTGCAGCGGTGTCGACAGTGAAGGCCTTTTTCAGCAGTCAGCGATGCTGATGGCAACATACAGGCATATAAGTGAGTGGAAGTGCACATATATTCATGCCTTATGTGTGTAAATATGTGCATTCATGTCTGTATGTATGCCTGTATATTTGTATGCATGTATGTAGACTGTAAGACTGCTTGTCGACGATTGGTTTTATTTTTGTGGCCACATATCGAAGTGCATCAGCAATTCGGTGTGTTTGTCAGTGCGTATACGTAACATCTTGTTGGTTGCGAACATTTATTTACATATTTCAATTGACATGGCGTATACGCAACATCTTATTGTGTTTATATTAAGCAATTAAATTGTATTTAATGCATGCAAACCGATTTCCGATAATTAAAATGTGAATTATTTTTCTTCGTTAATGAAATACTGATATTTATAAGAAGTTATTATTTTTTGTATAAATTATATAACATGTTTTAGTTTTTGACAAAAACAAAATGTTTGTGAAAAATTTGCAGTTTTTTTAATAACGCCCAACTATTATTTATACGTCGTTTTATTGAACACACAAAATATTTTTTTTTTTTTTTTTTGGTTTAACGCGAATGAAGAGATTTCCATACAAAAACTTGATTTGGATCGTTCAGTTTGTGGGGCAGCTATATGCTATAGTGCCCTGATCAGGCAGAGTTTTTTAAGTGGGCTTCCTCGGGTAAAAAACAGACTTTTTCAAATTTTTTTTTCTAAAATAAAAAATAAAAATTAGTTTAAGAATTTTTTATTGTTACAAATATACGCTATTAAGAAAGAAATTCTGAAATTTTTGGAAAAAAAAAAATATTTCAAACTCGGCCATTGCAACGCCCTTTCCGAAGACCCCTCGGAAAAAATATGCGCCCGCGTTGGTAAGATAACTCCTTACAGGATCATGTAAAAGGGAACAAACGTGCTTTAGTTAAAAACTTAGCTTAGAACTTGGACGAAGGCAAAAAAAAAAAAATTGCAGAAAATTGGATTTTTGGCAAATATTAAAGAAAAATAAAAAATTTTCAATGAAAACTTCACGAAATTTTTTTGCAAATAGTTGTAGTAGAGAAAAAATCTACCTCCCCAACTTTTAGAATTGTATCACATAGACCTGTTTATCGACTTCAAAAACGCAGTTTCGAGAAAAAATCGTTTAAAGACGACGCACTTAGTCTAGCTAGCCTAGATCGCACAAGTTCTCAAGGGTGTATCTCCGAAACCTTTACCCGGATCAACTTGAAAATTTAGCATAATATTCCAGAGTTGTTGTAAAATTTAATAAAATAGTAAAAAAGCGTTTTTTTTTTTTTGAAACCCGTAAACCCCGTTAGAGTGTTGCCCTAGGCAAGAATCCATGCAAAGTTTCTTGAAGATATTTTGTCAAACCAATTTTTTTTCTTACAAGTAGCTAATTTTGATCGTTCAATTTTTCTGGCAGCTATATAATATATCTCGTCAAATAAAGAGTATTTTATAAAAGGACTCGATTTTGATAACTGACTTTGTATGACAGCTATATGCTATGGAGGTCCGATATCGATCAATTCCGACAAATATGAAGCTTTTTTGGAAGAAAAGAACGTGTGCAGAAATTCATATAGCCATATTAAGAATTTAGGAATAATGTTTTGTTGAATAAATTACTTGCTCATATTGCTTCTCAAGAGTATTTCATAACACATATCAAAATTAACTTTTTAGCTATTAAATTTTGAGCTTTTCGATGTTACACGGAGTTCACTTAGCATTTACTTCAGAGTATTCATACTCTTTTCATACCAACTTATAAGAAATCTCGAATTTCACTAAAGGGTTTTCTCTCATCGAGTCTGCTTTTCGGTATGAAGCACCCCTGGATACAGCGTGGTTTTTTACCCAAATCCGTTCAGAAGCTTAGGCGTCTGGACATTTTTATATACCTTTCATATATAAAGGTATTATGAAATTATTTCTCTCCACTTATACCAAACAAAAGTAGAAATATCAAAATATAAATATTCTTAAATAAAAACAGAGAGTTGCCAGAAAACTCTGTTTCTTCTTGACCTTTTCCCAAAAACTTTTGTGAAAAAGAAAGTAGTGAAGCATGTATGTGGAAAGTGTAAGCAAAACTACTAAAACCACATGTGAGCAAAAGAAATTCTCATTTAAATAACCTGCTGAGTGTCTTCTGAATACACTTTTCAATGGGAAATCTCTTCGAGTTGCACTAATAGGGTTTCCAGTTTCCACTTAAGTGCGGTTTCAAATCACCCAATTTTTTGACGAACTTATTAGACACATATACTCAACTCCAACAACCACAGAACCCTTATAAGTGACATTGCGCGCTCGAACTCTCCACTAAGCAATGCCCAACATTCCATTAGCACAATTTTTTTTTCTATTCGATTTCCAAAAAACCTGAGACTTCCAGATTTACTTCACATTTATCAACGACATGCTCTAAACATGCATTTCTTCCTACGTGTGTGTAGTTGTATGTGTAAAATCATAGCAGCGCTTGCAGGTGAAGATTTCATTATAAAAACACACACATACATACATGCATACGAACACTTACACGAGAAAATGTAGAAGGTCAAAGTTTGCGGCCAAATGTCGGCAGTTTGGGTAAGCGATGGAAGAATGACGAAAAATATGCTAAAAATATAAGGGCACTAAAACAACAACGATGGCGATGGCGGCAAGCAACACTTGGCCAGCAGTTAATACTACTCTCTGCTCTATTTCACATTTATGCGTATGTGTGTATGTCGGTTACTATACATTTGTATAAATTTGCCAAACATAGCCTGTTCAAATGCTTGTGTGCGTTTGTATGCATGCGCTTACGCCAACCCGAACTTATTACGAACTTTCGCTCTCTTTTGCGGCGACACATTAATATTGGCCTCTTACTGACGCTTCAGCTTGCTTAGCTTGCTTATTGTTGTTGTTTTGATTTATATTGTTGTTGTTTTGCATTATATTGTTGTTTTACCATATGGTGTTGTTGTTTTATTTTAAGTTGTTGTTTAACTTTATGCTGTTGTTGTTGCACTCTAAAGTATAGCATTTTTGGGTTGATTTTCAATGTCGTTGCACAGAACAACGCGACGCCATTTAAAATAAATGCACACATACTAACATACATTTGTATGTATGTATATATATATACTTTTATGTTTAAAACGTGAAATATGTTACTTCAGCTGCATCGTAGCACAGGTGCGCTTATTTTGCTTTAAAAGGATATAAAAAGAAGATTTTCGTGATTTTGATCGGTCAGCTTATATGGCAGCTATATGCTATATAGGCCTGATCTGAAAAATATTTTATGATTTTATAACCTTTTTCTTGACAATAATCCTGTCGAATTTCATGAAGATAACTTGCCAAATAAAAAAGTTTTACATACAACGACTCGATTTTGATCGATCAGTTTGTATGGCAGGTATATGATATAGTGATCTGATCTGAGCAATTTCTTTAGGGATAGTAGCAATGCTTTGGGCAATAATCTGTGTCGAATTTTGTGCAAATATCTTGTTAAATAATTAGGGTTTCCATACAACGTCTCAATTTTAACCGATCAGTTTGTATGCCAGCTATATGTTACGTTGAACTAATCAGAACAATATTTGCAGATATTTTAGCGTTTCTCTAAACAATTATGTATATAGAATTTGGTGAAGATAGCCTACGAAATAAAAAAGTTTTCCATACAAGTACTCAATTTTAACCGATCAGTTTGTATGGCAGTTATATGCTACAGTGATCTGATCTAAATAATTTCTTCAGAGATAGTATAAATGTATTAAACAATGATACATACCAAATTTCGTAAAGATATCTTGTCAAATAAAAAGATTTCTGTACAAGAACACGATTTTGACCGATCAGTTTGTATGGCAGCTATAAGCTATAGTGATCTGATATGAGCTATTTCTTTACAGATAGCACCAATTCTTTGGATCATAATCCATGCCTGGTTTTGTGAAAATATCACGTCAAATAAAAAAGATTTCCAAACAAGAACTCGATTTTGACCGAGCAGTTTGTATGGCAGCTATATGCTATATAAAACCGATCAGACAAAAATTTTCAGAGATTATAGATTTTTTCTAAACAATAATCTATGCCAATTTTCGTCAAGATATCAGGTCAAATAAAAAACTATTCCATACAATTACTTGATTCTGATCAGTCAGTTTATAGGGCAGTTATATGCTATAAATATCCGTTCTTCTTTGTGAGATAAAGACTTTACAAAATAGCAGATCGGTAGCTCAAAAACTATGCCACTTCAGCTTGTCAAACTGATCGCTTGGATAAATATTTTGTAGTCTCCAACGCTTTATTTTTGCGTATTTCAAATTTTGTGGCAAACTTAATATACTCTTTACAAGGTATAAAAAATAACTCTGTATGTATTTGCACAAGAATTTGTTTGTCTATATCAAGGGTAAGTGGCACTGCGCTGTCCACCACCCGCACTCAACAAATTTGTTGCTATTTTTAAGCGCCTGAACAGTTGCAGTTGTCTGGGTTGTTTACCCGTGCGCCGTGCAGCCTTGCGAAGATGAGGGCAAGGCGGGGTCGCAAAGGTAAGGAGGCGCGTTTGTCACCGCACAGCTTGTCCTTTAGTCATTTCTTTACCATTTTTCTATTTCACTACTCATTTCGACTTTTGTTTTGCCTACAACTTTCGCATGGTGGCGAAATTGAATACGAAATAGAAGAACGTCTGTAAATAAGCTAGAAAAAGGGAATGGCAAAGAATTTTTCATTTCAATTCATTTAAATTTCATGCATTTCGTAGCAAAAGCTTGCATGCGCATTCATTTATCCGCTTCACGCTTTTTGCCTAATCTGTCAGTTGTGCCATTAATTCTAAATTTTTGACATTTCATTTAAAACTTTTTAATTTCGTCAAATTTACAAATTTCTACCGAAAGCAGCAACGAGTTGGCAGTTAAAGTAGTTTTGTTATTTTTGTTTGTTTTTGCAACGTCGTGAAATGCAAAGTTCGATACAAAGAAGACGCGCAAATAAATAAATGCTCATATAACGGTTTCGGTGAAAAAAGTGCCGCACGACAAAGTGACAAAGGCATTGTGATRTTGTTGATGATGATGGGAAAAATGGCAAACAGTGAAATTGCTGCCGCCGGCGAAGGAAAATGACAAGACGTAGACAGCTCACACACACACAGCCACCCGCAAGCGGATGTAAACAAAAGCTATATTGTATAAATATATGTATGTGTATGTCTGTAAGGCGCCGTTTTACACCCGTTACCCCGCCGTTTGTTGTTGGCATTTGTTGTTGCTTTGCTATGCCCTCCCTCCTTTGTTTTTATTATTTCACTCACATTTTCCGTTGTCTTCGAGCAATCACTTTGTATGCCACAGCAATGAAAACAAAAATAATAATTGCAACAACAATGACAACGGCAATGGCAAGTATAGCGTAAGTGCTGTGACAATAACGTCACATCCGTCATCAAAATGAAATTTAAAGCAAATATAAAAATTGTCAAAAAGTTTCCGAAAACACACACATATATGCATATATCAACACACATACACAAATGTGCATTCCCACTTGCCAGCCTGTACATGTGAGCAGCCATCAGCCGTAATATCTGCTCCCCTGCTGCCTGTCGGCTGTCGCTTGACGGATATGTGGCGGAAGATTGACAGACGCGTGTGCAGCCGCTCAAGCGCTAATACTGACATATACTCACGCATATAGAGAGTATGTGTTCCCATAACCGCTGCGGTGTGAACTATTTTAAGATATATACATTAAGCTATGATAGGAGGCTCCGCATTTCGAATGCAGAATTTTTTGTTGGACAGATTACCAGAGAGAAGAGTATGGGTGTTTAGTCGCAGGAAGTAAAAAGGCTGATGAGTTTACAAGAATGGAAGCTTCTGTTTCAATGTCAGCAGTAGGGGGTAAGGTCACAGCTCCGTTATGTGCTGGGGGCTTGCGGGCAGTTGGCTGAGTTTCACTTGTACCTGGCGAGCGCTGGTCAGTTACTGGCACTTACGCAGTCGCAAAGTCCTTCGAGCTCGTTGTAAATCGCAACTCTTTACCGGTTGAAAACTTAGATTTTCCCCCATTTTTGTTGTTGTTGTCCTGGAAGTAATTTAGAGGAATGCCAATACCAAGTTGACAGTCCCTTGTAGAATAAAAATTCGGATGCGTTCCGGTCATGTAAGTCCGTTTGTCGGAAATCGAAACTCCGGTACCATTCCGATAACCAAAAGCCGTCTGTCGTCGATCGATCCAGCTCGTCATAATAGTCCTACGCAAGTTCTTCGAAATATAGAAAGCTGAATCCATTCCGGTAATATAAACCCGACTATCGTGGATCCATCGTGCTATTCGTGATAGTTCTACGCAAGTCCTTCGCAAGATAAAAGCCCGTCTGTCGTGAATCGATCCTTCTCTTCATCATAAGGTTAAGAGTCTTAACGGATATCAGTTGTAGTGCTGGTTTAGAAGAATATGAAGTAGAATCATCTCAACACTTGCTTTGCGAGATCAAGGCTAAAACACATCGTATATCCGTATTATACTTTTAGCCATTCAAATGAACTAGCTGGATTAGAAATAATGTTTCTAAAGGGATTTATGATGATTTTACATGAATTAAGGGATGCTGGTCAGTCACTAGCATTGACATAGTCGCTAGGTGTTTCTAGCTGAAGTAAATCGGAAAGATCAAGTGGTCTCTTAGCGCTCTGAACGCTTCTCCTTCCCCTTTTCCTTGTCGTTTTTGTTTTTATAGCGACAAAAAACAACTGAAAAATAATTTTCTAGAATGTTGTTGAATGTTGAATTCACGACCGGATACAAATCTGAGTTCGATCCGACAACGCCGGCTCGACTGTCATAAAATGATCAATAAGGTTGAAGTCTTACTGCATATCAATTCTAGAGGGTGTTTGGAAGAATTTGAGGCTGCATAACTTCTATAAGAGATCAAGATTAAAACACATCGGATCTCACTCTTTTAGACATCAAAATAACCTAGTTGGATTAGAAAAAAAGCGTCTAAGCAGATTTATGATGATTTCAAATTCCTTTGTCACTTCAGTAGCTAAAACTACAGTAGTTTTCTGGTTTCACAATAGACTTGATTTCAGCAGTCCTGTGAAATCACCGGCTCAGGAATTCGCCACGTAAAGGAACAACCTCTAATACCTACATGAACTTTACACACTGGCTGCCAAACTGAAAGTAATGGACAAAGATCATTTTTCTTAGCAAACAGAGTTACACAGGACCATATTGAGCAGCGTTGTTTGATGGTCTTTAATTAATTGAAACAAGTAAGGAAGGGCTAAGTTCGGATGTCACCGAACATTTTATACTCTCGCATCAAATACCGTATTTGTGTAAAGTTTAATTCCATCACATTGGTTAATAATGGATATATTATACAGAAAAGGTTATATTGAAAGAAGGCGTGGTGTTGAACCGATTTAACCCATATTCCGTACATATCATCA